>NW_018164487.1:14958-24568 GCF_001263595.1 Phalaenopsis equestris | reverse complement strand
TCATATTAAGTATTTTTCTTCTACAAAAACTTTAGTTATCTTTTTACTATTTCGTTAAAATATCAAAAATACCAAAAATATTTAAATTTTAAATTCCTATAAAAAGCATTTTTAGTTTAAGTAATTATCTTTTTAAAAATAGAAAAACTTTCTAAAAAATGCATATTGCATAATCTTCCCTGTGGGTTCGATATTCAGGTCTTAATCAAAAAGTCAAATATTACTTGATTATATTCCTTATAGGTTCGATATTCAGGTCTTAATCAAAAAGTCTTATATTACTTGATAACAATACGTATACTTGCTTAGTATCCCAATATAAATATATATAAATTAAAAAGTTAAATTCTTATTTTTCTTCAGGATCAAGTTTTTAGTTTTGCTTCAGGATCAAGTTTTTAGTTTTGTTGCAAAATTTTGAAGTATAAGTGAAAAATACCATCAGAACTATTGTTATACTGTGCATTAAGCATTGAGTCGGGATCAATTTCCCATAGTCTAAATGAAAGTATGGAACTTATTGAGTTGAGTTTAGTAAATTCATTTAGACTAAGTGAATCCGAAAGAAAATAGTGGTGTCTGAACGAGGGGACCGTAGGATCCTAACCGGTTTCCCTCTAATCAACTTTAACATCCCCCATAACATTTAAATAACCCTGACTTTAAGGAGCACTTGATTTGACATCACAACTTGACACATTAGAAAACTTAAACTTACTATGACTAGGAGTTTGGAGCTAGCATCTTGGGCAGCACGACCATCTTCAACAACAAAACATGTCTACATTAGCTAAACCATCTCGTAGAATTAAACAACAATTCAAATGACTTTGAGTTTGTTTGATTAGGCAACATAAATCCTCAACTTATCTTTAGGCCTTTGTATAGTTCTGCTATACAATATAAGCCCTAACATGTCTTAGGATTTTGAGGTTGTCGTTTGTCACGACTTAAATCATCACATCTTTCAGGCTATTTGTGTGATCGTTTCACATGAATTTAAGCCCTCATTAATAAAATTGGCATGATGAAATATTCAACAGTTCTATTCTCCAAAACTGAAGCCAAACAGTAGGACAATTTGGGAATTCATCGAGGTTCTCCTCAGGATCTATGACTTCCCCTAGTTCTTATTCCTTTAGATTACAAAATAAAATGTTCCAAATTTGAGTCATTCCCCTTTCACACCTCTTTGTCCGATCTCGTTGAAATGTCCTATTCTTTGGAACTCCTTGAAGATAATATCCCTTGATTTTTATTAAGTTTTCTTAGGTGAATTTGATTATCTAGGATGTAATTAACTGTAGGGACTTGCCCTTATAGGAAGCTTTCCCAAACCCAGCATAATATAAGCCCTATTTAATTTTTCATATTAAATTTGGGAACTTGTCGGCTTATAATAAAATGGTTTCGCAAACCAAACAGATGTTATATATTTCTTAGTTTATTTGATCGAGTCTCACCCTAAAATCTTGTGTTTATCTTTCGGGATAGATACATAGCTTGAGGTGTAGTGCTCTATCATTTTAACTATGAAAGATATGGGATCGGTTTGATTTCATATTTTTTCAAACTTAAATATATATATATATATATATATATAAATTAAGTCCAATGCAGGCGACGGGATTCCGATTCCTGTGACCGACAGCTTCTACAAGGCGAACCCCCCTAAAATTATGTCGACACATACGTACCTGTAACTCACATAAAAGGAGAGCCCTATAAGTTCACAATGTTAAAATCAAAATTTCCATTCCAAATAAACCAATTATATATATACTTTTTGTAAAATAACATTTGGCATACCAAATAAACCAAGGAAACAAAAAATCCTCACACAGATGTCCTAATCAAACAACCTTGAAAGCTCATAAAAATCATAATTCCTCACATATATTCCATAGTTAAACACGCCTGAATACAACTACTCACATTTCAACATACCAAAGAAATCGAAAAGAAAAAACTAACATATGAACGTCATTACCACACACACACAAGATGAATTCCTCATAAGATGACAATGCTCATATAACATTTCCATACTGAAGAAACAAAAAAAAAGAGCTTCCCACATAGATGCCAAAACTAAAATCACCCAAATGCATGCAAAAAGAAGAGCTCCATATGTCCCAACCAAAAACATATTATAATTCACATTTCAGCATATTAAAGAAACAAAAAAAAAGAGAGAAAAAGGACATATAAAAGTGCCACAACCATCACGTAAGAGAGAATTTGAGATTTAAAAAGCCCCAACCAAACACACTCAAATGAGAAGGAATAAGAAGAGATAAGAAGAAATAACACACTCTATCTAGCTGAGGGAAGACATAAAAGTAGAGGCAAACTTGTAAGAAAGAATGATTGGGAATGAAAAGATGGAAGAAGGAGTGGAATTGACAAAAAAACTTGACGGCAGAGCAGAAGGTTGTGTTGTTAGAGAGGGGGATGTGGTGGGAAAATGGAAGTGAAGTAGCACAACAAATAAGAAAAAAGACAGCAATTTAAAGCTAAAGTAGGTGGCAATAATACGAAGAAATCCATGACAATATTTTGCCAAACATGAAAACAAACTGGGAGGGACACACACCACAGTTGTTGCCTCAAACAGACTCTTAATTGTTATATGCTTTTCTTACACCCAAATGACTGCTCTTACTCTCTTTCATTGGTGCAGTAATGTGGTTAGGTCTGCAATCTTTGTTTTATACTTAGCCTGGGGTGAAATTTAGCATTCATGTTTCAATACTTTGATACCTCTAAGGTCTGATTTTTATAATCTTTTCTTACTCATTAAAGATTGAATTAGCTTTTGCTACAAATTTTTTTCTTCAAAATTGAAAACTCTATATTTCTTGTGTTTGTTTGCTCTACATGAACTTATTTTTGTAAGTTTTAATGAGAAGCTAGGCATTATTTTCATTTTACTTGAAAAAAAAAGTTGCACTAATTAAAATTTTAATAAATAAATATCAATCTTACTCCATGGCTCATAACAACAAAGCATAATAGTGCATCATAAAAAAGGCATTTACATACACAGCCCTTAATTCTTTTGTTTTAAGATATGTAACACGACTCTACTTTTTACCCTTATACCACTCAAATCTACATAAAAATCACAGCAATTTACTTTTAAAAAGTGAAATATGTCTTAGTGCGCGTAACACGGTCTGTTGGTAGAGCAGTTTCACTGAAGGTCGTAAGTCCTTTCAGGTCCCCTTCTGTAGTGCTTGATAATTAAATATTTAGCACAACTAGATGAGTGGGGCTCATCAAATAATGCAATATCACCAAATAAAAGGATTATATATATATATATATATATATATATGTTACATATTTAAATTCATGAATCGAGTGCTATTCATGTAATCCTTCCCAAATATTGCCAAACCAGACGACCTAAATTAGAGAAACATATGTATAAATATATCCTCAAATGAGAGGGACAGTGCTGGCATAGTCATGCGACAGCTACTGGACAGATAACTGAGCTCTTCGTCTCATCCATCGCCTTATAGCTCTGAAGATCCTTTCTGCAACTGCTAGCACGTGCATGTTATCTTCCGGGGAATCAAATGTTCAGCGCTTGAATATTTAAACTGCATGAAAATTTATCTGAAATTTAACTGTAACCCTTTTTCTCACATAAGACCGTGTAATTGGTCCCTAAATTTCATGCCTCGGGAGAACGAGCATGCTACTTTGTTCTGCGAAAAATAAAAAATATATATACTTTAGCATGTACTGCACGTTGATGAAATTAAAATATTATGTCTTTAAATAACTATCGGTTTGAGAAAGTAGTTTATGTGTAAGTATTGAAGCTGTCAAAAATTATGTCCATCATGCTATATGTCACTAGTTTTGTTTCACTGTATAGCAAAATAATTATTCTCAGAAGTTTTGTTTATGTTTGATGGTTGATATATTAGAAATATCTATAAAAAAAAATAAGAACATGAATTGGAATATAAGTTTGTAAAAAAAGTTTTATATTTAAAACTTGTTGAATATAGATATGTCCTCTGAATCACACCTAAGTATAGAGTGTAGGGCTGTCAAAGAAACAATTAGGAGATTGAGAGAGAGAGAGAGAGAGAGAGCGTGTGTGCACAGTAACACAAGAGTTTTGATAGAGACAATTCAGTAGTCATTCATTGTAGAAATGACCTCTTATTTATATATATCAGGGGTATCTAGTGTAAAGTTGAATGCTTTTTTTTTTCTTGTTTTAATAGGGGCATTACAAGTTATTATGACAATTTTTCACATTTGTGACAAACTCTGGCACCTTTTTATATTCATAATTGACATTAACACAATTTTGTATTTATCACTACTTGAAGAAGAGCACCTGATGACTCTGTAATCTTGTTGTTCGGTTAGTTGATAGCTTTTGGTTCGCCGGTAGACGCTCAGTTTGCAGAAAGGTAGTCAGGGCGAACTTGAGTCGTTAGGCAGAGTGTATCACCATTATTTGATGAGCAACTCTCACAGAAGGCCTTGTTAGAGGTTCAGAAAGGTGTGTCATTGGGGCTCTTGCGGCACTTTAAGGCAAGTTCATAAACGTTAGGCAGAGTGTATCACCATTATTTGATGAGCAACTCTCACAGAAGGCCTTGTTAGAGGTTCAGAAAGGTGTGTCGTTGGGGCACTTTGGTCACTTTATGACAAGTTCAAGAATCTACCCTCAGATTGGGTTTCTTCTATTTCTTTGCTCAGTTGTGCTTCCATACAGTCGACTCAGAGTTTTGACCGAAGGAAATATGTCTCAGTGTTTTTTTATTGTGACTATTCTGTTACACTGTCCTATCGTGTTCATAAACGATACCTATTAGATTTCCTCGAGATTCTTGCCGGCATATTTTTATGGACATATTTAATTTCTGAGTTATCTTCTTGAAAGCAATAGTTACGATAATAATAATAATAGAATTATATGCAAAAATTGACTTATTTAATTTGTAATAATTACTTTTAATACTTAAATTTTCTAGATTTTCGTTCCTACAATCCCTATAAAGTATGGAGTGATCTGCACTTCTTCATCAGGTTTTCTCAGTTTTCAACCCTTCAATCGATTGTTAACAAAAGAGATGATTGTGAAGAGTAGATGTTTTCTATTGAAGCAAAATATGAGGTGTTCATGATGAAGGCCTTCAAAATTTTGACTGGCAAATTCTACCCCTCTAAGGATGCAGGGGAGAAAAGATAATCGGAGGGTATCCAATCCATGGTAAAGAAGAAATCGGAGGATGAGGGTCGGTCTGTAATATCGAAGAGGCTAGAGAGAGAAAGCCGAACAGAGAGAGAAAAACTCAAATAGCTCGAATAGCTGGTCGATAAGAAACACGAGGTAGAGGAACTTGATGAGGTGAGTAAGTCGTCCGACTTGATGTTGATGCATTGTGAGGTGGGAAGTAGGGCGAACTTTTTCCCCTCTAGTGTGATGGTCCTTACCCTTACATCGATTCTTTTTTGATAGTTCAAGTTCTCTAATTATTTAAAAAAAATTTCTAATTTAGGGTCGTAAGGTATAATTTTAGTTAATCCAGTCATTCATATACAACTTAAGACCATAAATTAAGTGACAAAAAATTAAAAGAAAATACATGTATAACAATTCAAAGTACACAAAGCAACAATTACCTATAAAACAAATAACATGCAAAATATCACAACAAAAATCACAAAATGTAATATTTTTGAATTCTTCACAATATAGTTAATAATAAGTTAAAAAAAGTAAAAACTGTGAGCACAAAATACTGAACAAGAATAGAGTGTTAGTTTCAAACCTATACTTCAAGTGTTTCAAGTTTATTTCTCCTATAGTAGAAAATTTAATGTCGTTCTCCAACAATGATGTCAAAAACTTTATGCTTGAAATGATTTGAAGCACATGACAATCACGCAAGTATACATGTCACTCAAGTAATATATATTTTGAGCCTATGCTTCAATCCTATGAAAAACTTAATTAATTTCTAAAATAGGAAAAAATCTAATCTTGTAGTCCTAATTATAGCTTAAAGGGTTGAATTTCTGTTGAATTTTCAAAACTATTAAATCCTAATTTTATATAAAAAAAAGATCCCTAACAATCTTTCAAGGGAGAGGATTTCAATAAATTAAACCAATCTCCTTGGAACATGCTTAAGAATTTCATATCAATCCATAGAATCTTAAGGTGCGTGACAATTAAGAATAGTTCTACTCGTTATCCTCTTCCAAGTTTAAAAGAAGCATTAGAATTTCATATTACAATTAATTCAAGAGAGATATGCAATTTAGTAACTCCACATTGTAACGAAAATCCCAAACACTTTCATTATAATTAGAAAAAGAATCAAAATTTTAGAATAATTCAAACCCAATGATTCCTTGCTAACTTCACTAAAATTCTTTCTCTTTCCAGTCACACACTTGCACACGCTTTAAAGCCACAGTGGAGCACTAAAATTCTTTCTCTTTCCAAGTGCATCTAATGGGGTTGTGGATTTGATAATTAAATCAACTAAAGCCTAGGCCATGGTTATAAGAAATTAATGCGCCCCTAGCGTGAGCTGTTTTTCTGCATATTTTATGTCAGTTTAAATTCTTGTAACAGTGCCAAAAACTTGACTCGTCCCAAAATTATGCAGTAATTTAGGTTTCAAAATATGGCCAATGATTTGACCCAATTTATATTAAGTAGTTAATGTGTAAAATTGAAATGTTATAAAATATAGCAAATAGTTCACACACTGTGGGTTCTACGCAAGTGCACGTATCGCTTCAAGTAATATAGGACTTTCTGGTTAAGCCCCAAATATCGTCCCCACGAGGAAGCGAGGAAAAAGGTCCTTAGTCAAATTTCAATCTACTACTAGTCTTTAGTTTGGAATGTCGATTAAAATGGTGTTTTATCTAGCAACTACTCCTAAATGTGAATGTTAAATGTAAGGATAGTAACTATTCCTAAATGTAAATATTAATTCTAAAGATAACCCTTTCTGGACGAATTGGTTTGGAGAATTTTAAAATGTTAAAAACAACTATTCTTATGTAGTTAATTGGATAATATAAATGAATGAGATATATTAAATATTGTATTTGCCAAATAGGAATAATTTTAATTCTCTACCCTTAATCAAGTGTTATAGAGAATCGTTGGCTAATCTTAGGTTTATTCTCTAAATATGTGGTTAGGCTGGGAGGATACTGGCTCTCACTCTAGAGCTCCCACTTCCCTTCCCCTGAAGAGTCTGTCACTCTAGAATCACTAAAACCAACTTGGGGATTTTAGTCTGTCACTCTAGAATCTATAATTCTTTGCTCAGTAATATATATATATATATATATATATTCCTATAACTCCCATGGACTTCACCATCCATGGAATTGGAATGTGATTCCACATTGCTGAGAATTACACCGCCCTCTCGGTCATAATGCAATTACAACAAATTTTAACACTACAAACGGCCCTTATTGTAATGTAAAGGAAGTGCAAGTAAAAATCATTATATTTATAATCAAAACTTCTTCTAGTATGCATCCCAATATCTTAAACATGAATCCTACTCATTACAAAAGAAAAATAAAAATAAAGAACTTGATCATCTATGAAATTTGAATATGGTTCCACTTTGTTCAGAATTACAACACCCTCTCGGGTTTTAATGCAATTACAACAAATTTTAGCACTACAACGGGCCCTTATTCTAATATAAATGAAGTGCAAGTAAAAACTGTCATATTTATAATTAAAACTTCTTCTATCATGCATCCCAAAATCCTAAACATGAATCCTACTCATTGCAAAAGAAAAGTAAAAGGAAAACAATGGCATAATTCTTTTATGTAGAAGAAAGAGTAAGAAAAACACATCATAAAGCACGAAGAAAATACAACGGAAAACTTCATTTCATCAAAGCAAATCCACTATATAAGTGTTTACAAAATCATAAGATAATGAAGAACACAATACTTAGTTTTTCCCTTTGAAAGAAAGATGAAAATCTCTCCCACAATGTCTCCCGTTGATCCATGCAATGCTAGAACATTCCCTTGCAGATTCTCTCAAAATCCCCTCTCCAATCTCTCCAAAAAGGTAGAAATCTACATTTCTACTTATATTCTAAGGTCTCTAAACATTCACCACATTTTTTCCTCACACACACCACATTTTCTGACATAAAAGCACTCTATTATAGTGTATGAACGAATTTCCCAAAAGATGCCCAAGCAATCTTTCAAAAAGCGTCCAAATACATTGAATCTTCTAGAAATTTGCCCAGCATCGCGATCAAACCGTCTCGGCAGTTGTCGGTACCGTTTTTGGCACAGTCGGCGCCATTTTTACGTCGCTCTCTGGTCTCTAGCGACGTCGGTGCTCACCCTGCGCAGCTCAACCATTTTTTTTTGTTTGGCTCCATTTTAGCTTTGTTTCGCCCCGTTTCAGTTGTGTTGTGTTCCTAACAAATAGACCTAAAAAATAAGCATAAAAACAACATTCCTTTAAAGTGTAATTTCATTCAAAAATATGTGTGAAGTGTAAAAGAGATTAGGCATAGAAAGACATATCGAAATGTATCATGACAGAATTTTCTTTCTTTCTCGTTTTTGCTCCAAATTGCACCATTTTTACTTCTTTTTCTCCAAAACTCCATTTCTTGTCCATGATACCAAAATTATGCAAAATACCTTCCTTTAAAGTGCAATATCATTGAAAATCACTAAATATAGGCATTAAAAGCATATGAAAATTGAACATTTTTTAGACGTATTAAAATCCCCCAAATTTAACTGTTACTTGTCCTCAAGTAACACATTTACTACATAAAAATTATGACTAATGATAGAGAGTTTAATTTCTAAATTTCTATAATTTGGTCTACTAAATATAATAACGCAACTTAAGAAAAATTTTTAACAACTTAAGTCAAAACTAAGAGTATTAGAACATATAGTAGTCAAGTTTAAGATTTCGGATTCTCTATTCATTTCAAGAAGAATTGCAATTTGTCATATCAAAATCACTTATAATATCCATATGAAAAAGAACTTTTTGTTTGAAGATATTGAACGTAGTTTTCACCAAAAACGACTCTCCAGTAAATGGACACCTTTAATTTGCTTCTTATATCTGATGCCTGCCACATATTTTCTTTCAGTACAATTCCTCCTAAAGATTCTCCTCACATCCTTTTCTTTTAATTTTCTTTTTTTTTTCTTTTTTTTTCTTTTAGGATCATTTTTAATCCTTTATTTTTTTATGTGAGGATTACTATATCTGGATAGCCTTTAATAATTTTTAACTTCACTATCCTCTTCTTAAGTTTAAAAACTTTTCACATTCCTTCACTTCATAAATTCATATTAGCTCTGAAGATTTTTCATAAAGCCTCATTCTTTTCTTCTTAAATGAAACTCTAAGATTCTTAATACTTCAAAAATATAATTTTCTTTGCTTTAAAGAGAACAAGCATAGTCTTATTCTTTCGTACCAGATATCTTAACTCATATAATAAAACATTCTTCCTCAAGTTTATTCAAGTGAAGTCAATTTTTTATTAGGCGTCTCCTCCAGTTTCTCCTCACCTAATTTTCTTTT
>NW_018164487.1:8016-14491 GCF_001263595.1 Phalaenopsis equestris | reverse complement strand
GCTTCCTCTACCAAACTTAAATGTTAAATATTTTGCAATCAATTTCATAAAATGTAGCAGAAAGAAAAAGTAAAAGTTGAATATACTAACTACTACAACATCCTATCAAACTCATATATATTCATAATCAAAATAGAATGACTGCAGGAGAAAGTAATTCTAGCCTATAACATGCTTGCAATAATATTAAACTAAAAGGAAGTATACTCACTTTAAAATTTTATTTTTCTTCCTACCCCTAAACTTGATTTTTAACATGTATTGCATTTAGTGCAGAATATATAAGTAGGAAGAAAATTAGTTTAGAAATTCTATCTACGACAATTTTCTACTCTATAAAAAACAACTACAATTATTTATCATGATAGAAAACATATAGTAGAAAGTAATTCTAAACTAAACATGCCAGAAAAAAATTAACTAAATAAAGGTCTAACTAGCATAACATGTATCAGCATTGGAATATAAAAATGTTCTTCAAGTTTTATAAAATTGTAGCACAAACACAAACAAACAAACAAGATAAATGAGGTCAATTCTTCCTCCATCTTGTCGCATCTCACTAACTTACTTCTAATTTTTAATGAAATCACTCACAGATAAATAAGGTACGTTTTAATTGATTTTATAGATTATAATCCAAAAGATAATATTATCTCTGATATATTGGCTCCCAGACACCAATCTCAGTCATAACCTCATCCTTTTAATTAAGCACCTCTAACAATTATAAGGATAGTGTAAGTTCATCCACATGTTATTCATCAAATAGGTTCCTAACTCCTACCAAATGAAAATAAAGTCTGAAAAAAGGAAGTAACAAAATTGAGATGGAACTATCACTGTTCAAATTCAAGATGTCTCTTGTAAAACTCAAGTCTGGGTGAGATTTGAGTCATAGTGGACTCGTCAATCCATTTACTACAAGAGATTAAACAAGTCTAGCCATAATAAGAAGTTAAGGAATCATCTCCCTCATGATACAGACAAAGATCAAATCAAAGCACCAACAATCTAAACATCCACCAATCATCAATCAAAATGAACAATCCACACAGAAGCAAACACAATACAACACTAGCAATCATGACTCTTAAGCATACTAAATCAAACCACACAGATAACTATGGGTTGTCTCCCATAAAGCGCTTGGTTTAACGTCGCTAGCACGATAAATGATTCCACCTGGATCAAAATTCCAATTAGGTAATCCTTGATCAATCACTCAATCTTTTTCCAAATCCAGGGATTATTATAAAGTCCTCGAATTAAATTTTTTCTTTCAGCTCTTCCTTTTCATATTAATTCAAAGAATTATTCCTCGTATTTCCTTCTAGATCCAATATTTTTCTATTATTTTTCTCAATTTTTATATTAATATAATTCTTAAAATTTATTAGAAATGGATCTCTATAAGATAATTCAAGATCTCCCAAATTTTAGATCAGATTCTATTTAGATAATTCAGATTCTGGATCAAATTCTACTATATTACTCTTCTATTTCAAATTATCTTCCAATTCTTCAAGAATTGCTTCTATTGTTATTTCAATTTCCTTGTCCTTATCTCTCAACTCAAAACTCTTTTGAAGGAAATTCTTCCATTGGTCCTTCAATCTCCTTATCGTCATCTCTCAACTCAAAGTTCTTTTGAAACATATCTTCAAATTCTCTTCCAAATATTTGTTCGATAACTTTATATTACTCATCATTCGTCTGCTTAGAGTTTATCTTAAAGTTCTAGGTAAAATATTTAGGGGTAGCTATTAATTACATTAATAATTTGCCCCAGCATCAGAATCTCATTCATTTTCTATGTATACCACGGAATATGCCATTCAGTGACTTTGAGTAACTCTTTCAAAGGATATCTTTTACTGATTTCATCATTGGTGTAGATGAATTCTCTAAATAGGTAGGCTTTAAAATTATATGGGGTGTATTCATTTTAAGTTCATGAGAATTTTCAATAGATGGAATTAAAATTTTACTATTTTCGGTAACGTCCATCATTTCACACCTCTCCTGAACATATATATAGTCTTCTTTAAACAATATTTTAGACTCATCATAAAAGTCCATTTTGATCTCATTTGTTACCTTACTCTCAAATATTTTTTGGAAATGTTCTTTACTTAGATAATCAATTTCATCCATCCAAAAATAATCATCATCGTTTCTCTCAGCTGGATATTTTAGTCTTTAACACATCAAAAGTGATTTCATGGTCATTAATATTCATAGTCAACTTTCCTTTTTTGCACATCTATCATAGCTTATCTAGTAACAAGAAAAGGTCTCCCCAAAATAATGGGATTTTCTTTATCTTCGTTCATATCTAATACAATAAAGTCCATAAGAAAGATAAATTTATCCATTTTAACAAGCATGTCTTCTATAACCCTATTTGGATAAATGATAGATCGATCAGCTAATTGAAGAGTTACAGTAGTGGGAGAAATATTGACTAAACCTAACCTTCTAAATATAGATAAAGGCATCACATTAACGCTCGCTCCTAAATCACATAAAGCTTTTCCACATAATCTTTCTCCAATTGCATAAGGAATTGTAAGGCTATAAGAATCTTTAAGTTTCTGAGGAAGCTTTTTCAGAAGCATAGTGTTGCACTCCTCACTTAATGCAATTGTCTCGTAATTCCCAAATTTTATTTTCTTATTTAATAACTCCTTCATAAACTTTGCATAACATGGTATCTGTTTCAAAGCTTCAGGGAAAGGAATATTTATCGTTAACTTCTTAAGTACTTCCATGAACTTTGAAAATAATTTATCGAACTCTTTATGTCTAAGTCTTTGAGGAAATGGAGGTAGCGGCCTTTCTAAATTGATTTTAGTTGGAGATATTAATTTTTCCAGACCCTTAGAACCATGTTCTTCAGGTCTTCTGGTTTTCTTTGTTTCTCTCACAATTTTTTTCTCTTTTCTAACGACATCCTCTATCTCTCTTCCACTTCTTAATTGGATAGCTTCTACCTGTTCATTATTGTTCTCCTTAGGGTTGATTTTAGTGTTGTTATGAAGTGTTACTTGGGGTATATTACTAAGTGAATTAGCAATTTGTCCCAGTTGATTCTCTATGTTTCTAATCGCAACATTTTAACTTTACAATTGGTTTCCCATTTGCAATACCACATCTTCTATAGACATCTTCTTATCCTCAAATTGTCGATCATTGTTAGAGTCCAATGAATATGAAGGTCTATAATTTGTGTTCCCATGTTTATTTCAACTTCCATTAGGATGTGCATGATTATTTTCCCATTGTTGGTTTTCACACCAAGTAGTGTGATTCCCGTTAAAATTAGAATGGTTCTTCCAACCTGGGTTGTAAAAGTTAGAATACAAGTTATTTATGGTATTTAAAGTCTCATATGATAAGTTAGAATCAATCATACGCCCTAGTAAATTTTCCTCACTTACTGGAGTAAATTGACGCAAGTTCATTACAAATTGGTCCAACTTCCTTGATATTGTAGCAACCTGAGATGCAAGAATTACAATTGCATCTGTATCATGAACACTAGCTACATTATTAGGATATACCCTTGTAGAGGGCCATTGAAATTAATTTGTAGCCATTTTTTCAATTAACACATATGCTTTATTAAATAGTTTTGACATTAATGATCCACCAGCGGCAACATCAATTGTAAACCTAAGGGATTCTACTAACCCATTGTAAAAAGTTTGAATGATTAACCAATCGGGCAGAGCATGGTGTGGAAACTTTCTTAGGAGTTCCTTAAACCTTTCCCAAGCTTTGTATACTGATTCCCTTTTATACTGACAAAATGAGATAATATCGTTTCTAAGTTTAGTAGACCTTGAAGGTGGAAAATACTTAGCTAGGAATTTCTGAGTTAACTCCTCCCAATTTTTAATAGAGTCAGGTGTTAATGAGTATAACCACATTTTAGCATTATCCCTTAGTGAGAAAAGAAAAAAGTCTTAGTCTAACAGCATCGTCTGACATGTTATTATAACGAAATGTAGCACAAACTTCTAGAAAACTTGATAAGTGTAAATAGGGATCCTCCAAAGGATTTCCCCCAAATTGTTTGTTCTGCACGAGTTGGATAGTTTTAGGATTTAGTTCAAATGAGTCAGCTTCTACGATAGGGGTTTGTATACTTGAGCGAATTTCAATCATGGTAGGATATACATAATCCCTCAATGATTTATGATGATTTCTTAAGTTATTACTTTGAATGTTTTCCATTTCTATTTCTAGTTTTTCAAGTCTTTACTGTTTTTTATTTTTTTGTCATTTTTATAACACGGGATCATAAAGCACAATTCTTGCAGATCCTTTATTTTACATAGGCAACACAGCAAATAATACATTAGAAATTAAACAAATAAAATAAAAAATATATTCAACACAACAAAACATTTTCACACATCTTGTTTTTTACAGAAATAATTTTTTCACAACACTTTTTCATACAAAAATACAAATTTACACACAAATATAGTTTTAACGACACTACAATTTTCCAAGTCTAAGCCTAATTACTTCAACTAAAATTCTCCTAAAGTTATTACTGAAGCTTCCCCTGCAACGGCACCAAAAACTTGATGCACCCCTAGCGTGTGTTGTTTTTCTGCATGTTTTATGTCTTTTTAAATCATTGGTACAATGCAAAAACATGACCCGTCCCTAAATTAAGCAGTAATTTAGCTTTCAAAAATATAACCAATGATTCGACCCGATTTATATTAAGTAGTTAATGTGCAAAATTGAAATATTATAAAATATAGCAAATAGTTCACACACTATGGGTTCTATGCAAGTACACGTATCGCTTCAAGTAATATAGGACTTTCTGATTAAGCCCCAAATATCGACCCCACGAGGAAGTGAGGAAAGAGGTCCTTAGTCAAATTCCAGTTTACTACTACTAGTCCTTAGTTTGGAATGTCGATTAAAATGGTGTTTTATCTAGAAACTACTCCTAAATGTGAATGTTAAATGTAAGGATAGTAACTGTTCATAAATGTAAATATTAATTCTAAAGATAACTCTTTCTGGATGAATTGGTTTGGAGAATTTTAAGATGTTAAAAACTACTATTAATATATAGTGAATTGGATAATGTAAAGGAATGAGATACATTAAATATTGTATGTGCCAAACAGAAAAAATTTTAATTCTCTACCCTCAGTCAAGTGTTATAGAGAATCGTTGGCTAATCTTAGGTTTATTCTCTAAATCTGGGGGTTAGGCTGGGAGGAAACTAGCTCTCACTCCAGAGCTGCCACTTCCCTTCTCTTGAAGGCTAACTCTCGCTTTATTTCTTAAACATTAAGACCAAATTGGGGATTTTAGTCTGTGATACACCTAAAATATATAGTATTTTTAGACACATTTTTATACCTATTTTTGAGATATTGTGCTTTAATGAAAGGTATGTGTGTGTTTTTCTTTCAGGTGCAGGTACAAAGTTGAAAAATGCTAAAAGGAGTGAAAAATGATCAAATTTGGAGCAAAAATGTGGCAAAAATGTTAAAATGTGCTAAAGTGTTTTAGCGTCTAAGTGCTAGATCCGGCGCTTAAGCACCGGTTAAACAGAGAAGGCTATGCCAGGCAGTTATTTGGTAGTTTTCTTCATTTGGCCGAATTTTGAAGAGGTATTTGAAATACCTATTGGCTAAAAAGGATGGTTATGACCACTAAAAATGAAAATATTATTAAAAGACTTGTGAAAGGAGGCATCCCTTGGAGAATAGATTGAATTTGGACACATTTTGAAGAGTTTTTCAAGGCACCTCTTGGAGATATATAAAAAAAGGAAGTTTTTACATTTGAAGTGGGTGCTTGAAGAGGGATAGTGTGCTGGAGTCCTAAGAAGATCATGGAGAATCCTGTGGAGAGATTCAAGCACCACACAAAATTTTCTTTTTCCATTTGTTTTTAGTTTTATTTCAAGAGTTTAGAGTGTTGTAAAAGAGAAGAGATTCAAAGGAACTGGGATTTGAGATAATTTTTTATCTTTTGTTTTGAATTATTTTTGGTTTTAATCAAGACTGCTTGTTGGTTTGACAATGATTTCTACCTTTAAACTAAAGTGTGATTTTGTTTTCTCCATGGATTCTGAGTAATTTTATTTATCTTTCTCCTTAAAATGATAAGTAATTAAAGTGTTGGATGGAAGTTGTGGTGAGTATTGATCTTTAATATTGGAAGAAGTTGTGATGAGTTAAATCCATGCACTTCATTTACTTCTTGATTTGGCCAATCCAGATGTTAAAATTTGTTGTGAGAACATGTAAGAACTGCATTGGTATTATCTTAGTCAACAATTAAAAAGAATCACATGAGGTTGTATGAATGAGAATGTAGTTCATATGATTGAGTGCAAATAAATAGAGAAATATTCAAAATAAGGAAGATAACATTGAAGAGTGTAGAGTTAGAGGACTTTAAAGTGACAGGTTAAAGCCCCCAACTT
>NW_018164487.1:7408-7922 GCF_001263595.1 Phalaenopsis equestris | reverse complement strand
TCTTCAGAATTATTCAAACTTTAAATTAGTCAATGTTCTTTATAGCATCTCTAGTAAGGGTAAAGAATATAATTGCTCATGTTTGGCACAGCACAATTTGTATCCTACCACAACAGAATTCATATGCTTATTACTAATTCATGATGAAGAGAAAGATATGTTCAAATTCAGTGTTTTACTTTTACATAAACTCAAGTTATCTTTTTAAATTGTTACTGTTTTGTCAAAATATCAAAAATACCAAAAATATTTGAATTTTAATTACTACAAATACATCTCTGATAGTGACTTTATATATGCTAAAAAATATAAGAATTTGATATTGCTGCTAGAAAATTTAAATCTCCGGCAACGACACCAAAAACTTGACAGTGACTTTATATATGCTCAAAAATACAAGAATTTGATATTGTTGCTAGAAGATTTAAATCCCCGGTAACGGCGCCAAAAACTTGAAAATAATTATAGATTTGATAAAGATGTGTATAAAATATTCAATAATTGCAAAGTCACA
>NW_018164487.1:6130-6908 GCF_001263595.1 Phalaenopsis equestris | reverse complement strand
TCAGAGCTCCCACGTTCCCCTCACCTGAGGGCTAACATCTACACTTCAGCACCCAAATGATATGACCTAAATGAGGATTTTATTCTGTCACTCTAAAATCTCCAATTCTACGCTCGATAATTTTTATTTCCCTATTTATTTGCACCAAACTTTTAAGGACTTTTACATCCCTAAAGCTTAGATGTAATCCTCACTTTAGTTGTAAAATTCAACATATTTTAACAAATCAATTGGCCAGATTGAAAGTAAATTAAGATTAAAGTGAAAAGATCATCACAAATTCTTTAACATTCTCATGGCACAACCAATTCAAATCACAATTTCACAAAATCTCAAGACAAAGGGAAAGACAGAGAAAACTACTCAGAACTCATGGAGAAGATACGATAAAACTTGGATTTCATATATAAAAACAAAATGATACAAGCTACAATAAGTAAATACAACTTATATCAGATACTTCCCCAAGTAACTCCTCGAAGTTCCTCTGAATCTTTTCCTTTCTTTACAGCACACAGAATTTTCCTTCGAAACGGTAAGGAGGAAGAAATCTCTCACTTTCCTTCCACTCTCACAATCTCTCGAAGAATTCCTCACAATACCTAACCCTAAATTACACTCTCCAGGACACCTGTCTCTCAACAATCTATAGACACTCTGGACTCCCTTTTTTCGACCTCCAAAATATTTCTCTTAAATTTGTAGAAGAGTTTTCAAGAGTTGCCTAAGTGTCCCTTCAAAAATCGTCCACATTCAATGCATCTATTGAGAGAACCGT
>NW_018164487.1:2166-6102 GCF_001263595.1 Phalaenopsis equestris | reverse complement strand
GCCTCGTTGCCGCCGTCGGCGGCCATCTAGAATATTTAATTCTGGACTCTCGGGAAAAACCCAACGTCGGGGCCCAAGATCAAATCTTCATATGTTGGTTCTTTTTGCTCCAAATTTGCTCCTTTTTGCATCTTTTTGCTCCAATGACCATAATTCAACATAGCTGTAACAAAACATTAAAAATACCTTTTTTAAGTGCAATATCATCAAAATCAGTGTAAAATAAGTATGAAAATCTCAACATATTTCTCTTTGGTCAATCTCTAGTTCAAGTAATTGACTTTTTTAAAATAAAAAGTTTATTGTTCAATAGAGCATATTGCATATTTTTTCTGTGGGTTCGATATTCAGATCTTAATCAAAAAGTCATATATTACTTGATAACGATACATATACTTGTGTAGTATCCCAACATATATAAATTGAAATGTTAAATTCTTATTTACTTCAGAATCAAGTTTTGATTCTGTTGCAAAGTAAGGAAATATAAGTGAAAATATAATTAAATTATTGTGATACTGTTGCAATTAAGCAGTTATCTGGGATCAAGTTTTTGGCGTCATTGTCGAGGATTAAAATCTTTAAGTAGTAGTGTCAACTTCATAAATCCTTACATATAAAAAATATCGGGATTATCCACAAAGCTACAGAGGATTTTATTACTTGAGGATTACCCCCGTCGATCGCCACGACGATTACACGAAAGGACAATTTCTCTCTCTCTTTCTCTTCTCTCCTCTCTCATTCTCTCTCTACCCGAGAGCTTCAAACCGAAGCACACCACAAGAAGAACCTTAAAAGCTACAAATGCCGAAGAGAAAGCTTGGGAAACCAAATCCCTAGAGTGATTACAAGAGGAGCTAGCATGCATATTTATTAATTTCATCATGTTATTTTTTTTACTCTTCTGCAGCAAATCATAGAAGGAATTAAGAACAATTAATTTAGCAATTAATTTCGTGTATCAAATCTAATTTGCTGTCAAATATGAGAAAATGTCAATTTGAGCAGTGAACCAGTTTTCATATTCACAATAAACACTTAAAAAAATGACAGATTTTTTTTTCACTTTTTAAATGTAAACCTTTTAAGGAAAAAAAAATTTAAATCGCTATACTGGCAACAATAATGTGAGGTGGAAATTATAATGTCAGAAGAATTTAGCTTTTTTTTTTGTCAATCATTAAAGATGCACGGATCACATTCTAATGAAGGATTCAATAGACTTTTATTGTTTGAAAAATAATTAAATAATTAGTCTTTTTTATTTTTAATTTCAAATACTAGATTTATAAAATAAATAATATACTACAATTTGTGATAATTGCTATCATGCTTATTAAAAAAATTTATAAATCAATTAATATTATCAAATCATATCAATAGAACTATTATCAAATAATTTATTAGGAAATAGAAGTATTATCAAATAATGTTAAAAACACTATCATTCTTAATATATAAATTTATTAATTTTCAATGAGCTAAAAAATATATATGAATTATAAAACAAGTTTAAAGTGATTATAACCTGATTCGAACTCGACGGTTGCGCGGTTGGAGCTTCAGGTGGTTTCCTCCTCGGCATCTTGATCGAACTTCTCGCTGCGCTTCTAAGAACCTTGACCCTTTCTTTACCTGTTAACATTAAACGACGGCGGCGATGGCGAAAGGGCATAATTCTTTCATGCCACTATTTTCTAATAAGAAGAAATAGTAAGAACACATCACAAAGCACGAAGAAAACATGATGAAAAACTTCATTACATCAAAACAAATCCACTAGATAAGTGTTTACAAAATCATAAGATAATCAAGAACGCAATACTTAGGTTTTTTCCCTTGAAAGAAAGATGAAAATCTCTCCCACAACGTCTCCCGTCGATCCATGCAAAGCTAGAACATTCCCTTACATATACCCCTCACCAATCTCTCCATAAAGGTGAAAATCTACATTTCTACTCCTATTCTAAGATCTCTAAACATTCTCCACGTTTTTCCCTCACAAACACCACCATTTCTAACATAAAAGCACTATATTATAGTGTAGGGACGAATTTCCCAAGAGATTCCAGAAGCAACCTTCCAAAAAGCATCCAAATACATTTTCACTTTGCTCTCTAGTCTTTGGCGCCGTTGGCGGTTCTGGTGTTGTCGGCACCCACCCCGCACAGCTCCACCATTTTGCTTCGTTTGGCTCCGTTTTAGATCCATTTTGCCTCGTTTTAGTTGTGTTATGTTCCTAACATATAGACATACAAAATAAGCATAAGAAAACCTTCCTTTAAAGTGTAATTTCATTCAAAAATATGTGAGAAGTGTAAAAGAGATTATACATAGAAAGACATATCGAAATATGTCATGACAGAATTTTCTTTCTTGCTCTTTTTTGCTCCAAATTACACCATTCTTGCTTCTTTTTCTCCAAAACTCCATTTCTTGACCTTGAAACCAAAAATATGCAAAATGTCTTCCTTTAAAGTGTAATATCATTGAAAATCACCAAATATAGGCATTAAAAGCATATAAAAAATTGAATCTGTTTTAGGCGTATCAGAAATCTATAAAAGCCAAACACTAGAATGCAATTGTTAAAATCAACCATTTTGTTAGGGAGAGATGGCAGCCTCTCACCTTGTCTCCAATATTCAAAATGCATTTAAAATCCCTCACCACAATCTAAGATTGAGAAATGGAGGTGGCTAAGGATGTGATCAAACACGACACAAATCTTTTCTTCTAATAGCACAATTTTTCACAAATATAAACTTAATAGGAAGATTAACAAAGTGGAAAAAGAATTTAAACCATGAACATATTGTGGTTGAGTATCTAACGCTTTGAAATCAAGAATAGAAAGGTTCCACTTGACCCAAATGAGTTGATTTTGAATCGAATGGAATATACGAATAGATTGTTCATTAGGAAAAACTGAGAAGTACCTATTAAAAAGAGCTTTAATTCCAAAAAATATAATAAGTCTAGTATATAGAACTTTACCCCTTCATGAAAGGGGAGCTAGGCTGTGAATTAGAGGGAGACCGAGATTGGAAGAGAATGTCTTGAGGTCCAATGTTTTATACTGAAGGTCTAGTGAACGCCACCCCTACTACAATGACCAACCACAGACAATCATTGCTTTTTGGTCGTCGTTGACCATCATTGGCTGCCCCTGCTCATTGAGACTAAGCCCTAAGCAAAATCGCAACGTGAACTGCGAAATCTTAGCATACGTTGTGGAATAACGAAGCATCATGCAGAGTAACGACCAGTCTTGCAGAGGAACAAAACATCTTATAGAGCAATACAACCCAAAGATAGTGTAACAATGCACCTAAATATGGTGTATATATATATATATATATATATATTAAAAGTTTGAAGGCAAATTCATTGATAAAATGAAGATGCAAAGCTTTTAGTGAGTGGATGCAAGGGATCCACTCACAAGGTATACAACACACTCAAAATGGTTAACCAAAAATGTACAATTATACCCCAAATCAATAACAAGGAAATCATCTGAAGGAGTAGTAAACACAAAGCACCACAAATAACACTGAGAATAACTCCTGGATACCACCCCAAAAACTACCAGCAACAATTTCAAAATAACACCACGAACCAACCGAGGAAAAGCACGAAGCACAATAGAACTCACCGAGGAATAACATGTAGAAACGCGCAGATAACACCGCAAATAATCCCTGTGGAATGCCACCAAAGCCTTCATACCACTGTAGATAACATTAAGTACAAACCGCGGAATACCACCAATACTACCCTAGATACCACCACTGATAACACTAAAAAACATGTTGCGGAACACGATAACGCCAAGAGGCAAGTCGATAACATCA
The DNA here is from genome assembly GCF_001263595.1 of Phalaenopsis equestris. Classification (NCBI taxonomy): domain Eukaryota; kingdom Viridiplantae; phylum Streptophyta; class Magnoliopsida; order Asparagales; family Orchidaceae; genus Phalaenopsis; species Phalaenopsis equestris. Next base: position 2,242 of record NW_018164487.1, on the reverse strand, counting down.
GATATCACCCTTGAATAACACTCGCAAAATGTGATAACACGAAAAGAGTGGAACCTAGAGAATAAAGCCGTGAATA
>NW_018164487.1:0-2066 GCF_001263595.1 Phalaenopsis equestris | reverse complement strand
CTATATTTCCATTTGGGGTATTATTTTCTTGCCTCATTCTAGAAATTTTTTGGGTAGAAAGTTATTTTTTAATCTTAAAGTGCCGTGATTGTTAGAAAGCTATTGTTTGATTTTTGTAGAAAAAAATGTATATTTATAATTCTCACCGTAGGTTATTTTCCTCTTTGCAGGTTCACAACCACCTTCTACAAATGATGCAATCATTCCAACCCAAAAATTTATAAGATATTTTTTTTAGATAATTATTAATATATGAAGTATAATATTCAAGAGTTTCTCGCAAGTTAATAGAAATTTTTTACAAAACATTACATTTAAATTTGAATAAAATTATTCTTTCTGAAAAAATATTTTTTTATTATTAGACAGTCTTTAGCTTATTAAATATTTTTTTTTGAAACTCCTTATAATTTGGCTTTTGTTAAGAAAGATAGTATTTTTGAGACATTATATATAAGAATAATACTACCTCACTTATAGCATATTTATTAGTTATTTATCGATTGTTAATGTTTTTAATATAAGGCCCACTCTCCATCAAGTCTTTTGCATAAATGACACTCCTTAGAGATAAAAAAAAAATGCAAATTTATTTTTACACTATTTTTGGCTGATTTTGTTTCATCGAGAAATGAATGGCATGAGATTTGGCAGGAGAATCTCAAATCTTACAAGCATCATCTCTACCATCAATCATGGGGTAAAATGCATGCTTTCTTGGCCATTTTCTATAAAGTACTTTTTATTACTATGTACTATTTAAAGCTTGGATGATTTTTTCTGATGATATTCTGAATATTTCTCTTCAATACAATAGCTTTGTGGTTTAGCTACATAAGGTTTTTTCTTGTTTTTGCTCTGTTTCTTTCACGTCTCAATGATGATTAGAAGATATGCATGTTGGCTTCTCCACTTAACTATCTACTATACACCTAGCATTTTCCTTTTGATCAACCATGGGGTCTTCTCTTCTCTTATGCATGTGAGGGTTTTTACTCTCTCTCCAAGTCCTTTTTAGCAAATAAAAACATTTTATTTAATAAGCGAGTCCTCCTTTTTAGCAAATAAAAACATTTTATTTAATAAGTTTTTCTTATTCTTTATCACAAAGGCTTTTGAAACTTGAATGATGTAATCCTCTATAAAAATTCATAGTTTGTAAATTAGAATGATCAAATCTATCACTTTTATCAAGGTATCGTGGATTCGTATCATATACGTTTGAGATTTCTAAACTTTCAACTATTACATGATTATTTCTTATATGAAATTCAAATATATAAAATAAGTTTTATTCTAGTAGAAATAATTTTAATATAATCTTTTGGGAACAATAGGGGACATGCCAAACTGATTCATAATATAAATAAATTTATTTTTTTCTAAAGAAAAAAAAATAATGAGATTATAACTTTGACATGCGAGAGGATATGTACGATCTACAAAAAAAGGTATAATAAAAGAAACTCAAAAGAAATGAGATAAGCAAAAATAAGAACTTAAGAATTATAAAATACATTAGGCATGTAATTTGATTCCATTGTGGGCTTTAAAATAAAAAAAGTTATGTCATGCAATAGTAACAATCTTGCATGTCTCAAGATATATAAGATATCAGTGCCATGTTTTAAAAAATTTTTTGATGCAAAAAACTAGGAGCAATCCCAACCAAAGATATTATTATGAATCTGATTATGAAGATAACAAATAATAACCAAAGGCGTAGATGAAAAATGACAAATAGAGTAGCATATAGATCGCGAGTGAAACATTATTTTGTAAGTTTTTAAATTTTCATAACTTGTTCAAATCATCATAACTAGCATAATCAACTCTAAAATAGATATCAAGAAAGATAACTTGTAAGTCAAAATCATGAAAGCTGATTGAGTCTCAATGAGAGGTAGATTTTTTATGTCACTCTTAATATTTCCAAAAGAGAAGCTCTTTAAATATAAAAATACTCATAAACTAGTAAAGAGACACAAAATATTGAATGTCGACCAACCATTCCTTGTGAAGTTGAAGTAAATATAAGTGTCGGCACTATTTTTGGTGTGGGGTTT
>NW_018164486.1:409916-414524 GCF_001263595.1 Phalaenopsis equestris | reverse complement strand
AGTCAATTTGATTTAAATGTTAGAAAGCTATAACATTTTGGATCTTTTGATTATTTAAAATTTGGGTGATGGAGTTAGCTGGAAGAAAAAGAAGAGGAATTTCAATTATGAGTCCGAACTTTGTATTTAATTGTTATTTTCTTCATTAATTATGTTAAATTATAAGATAAGATTAAAATTAATATTAACCTTCTTAGAATTTAATTAATTAAATTATAAACTATTAGTACATTAAATAAATAGGTTAAGATTAATAAGAAACTTGAAAACCATTTTTATTAATTAAAAATAAGTAATGATTTAATTAAATTGTTAATTTAGAGTTCATGTGAAAGAGGGACAAGATTGAAAGATATTTACTTAAATATGATGTGTTATTAAATGTTAATTAAGTCAAATGTGTTTTTATAGGTTCCCAATAATGACTAGATTAATCTAAGGAAAAGAATAGCTGATTGTATCGTACAGGTGAGTAAATATTTAATTTTACAGATAGATATGTTTATGTTAGATTGTACTGTCAGGGGAATACAATGCATCCGTTTAAAAAATGAAAATAGTTGCTTAATTTTATGATGGGTTGAAAAATATTAAACATATATTTTTTAAAACTATACACTTAAACGATGACTCCTAATAATAAAAAACCATAAAATAAATAATAATAAATGAAATTGTTTGCTTTAGTATATTTTTTTAACACAGTCTTTTATTGTGTAATGTATTCTTACAAACCATTTTAAAATAAGAATTATTATAATTTAGAAGAATATTTGCTCACTGAGCAATTTTAACTCAAACATTTAGCTGTTGATATTTTATAGGAAAATCAAATGTAGATTATATGAACCTCAAGGAGTAAGTGTGTAGGCGTCGTGGGGCAATGACTGAAAAGTATTATGGTTTAGTTTTTTTCTACTACATGCAAATGTTTAAATATGAATAAATTATTATAAATATAAGTTTTATGAAATATAATGACCCTTTTGTGGTTTGGATTTCATTTTAATTATGTGATAAAATTGTTAGGCAATTTTCCCCTATCCGGACAACAATGTTCGTCTTAGTAATTTAAAGCTCTCAAGTTGAGTTTTGACAAAAGTTTTAAAGAGCAGTGAGAATGTGATCATATAAGACACATTAGAAAAATCATTAATGATCATTAAGACTGTTAAAAAGTAATTCTAATGTTTATATTATTAATGTAAGATTTGGTATCTCAAACCAATTGAAATTGATCTGAAGGATACTTATGGGAATAATAGAGATCCAAGAGATGTTGATCAACAAAATTAAGTGCCTCCAACAAATACTGATCCTCCATATAGTTGTGTTAGCATCCAGATGGAGACATATACATGGATGATGGTTCTAATGACACAACTTATTTGGGGTTCTCAGTCTCATGCCAGTGGTAGTGGAACAATACAAATGAATAAATATATAAAATTGTTTCAAGACTTGCTGCCTCTGCTACTTTAAGGAACATGAGGGTCAGTTGAGGTAGATACCTAGTTGTTGTAGATAGAGAAAATCATGGAGGAGGGTCTTATTGGTCACTTTTTGCTTTTGAGGGGGAAGCAAAGAGGTGGTGGCAGGGATAACATCATGAGAAGTTTGGAGAATGACCCAGTAGTTATATTTTGTGGGAGGAATTTGTGATGACTTCTTGTGATTGGTTTGTTTTTCTCTCAGTTAGGAGATAGATGTGGGGTCGATTCACATATTATTATAGAGCGACCATTTCAATATGTGTATGAAGTTGAGTTTATGTTGTTGTCTCGATATGCAACTTAGTTAATCTCCAATGGCAAGGAAAAGTGTCACCATTTTCTATTTAGATTGAAGGATGTGATCCAAGAGCCTTTAATCCCTCTTAGCATTAAGGATTACTCAGCCTTGGTGGATGGAAAAAAGAGGATAAAGACTAACTTGATGGATATGCAGAGGTGTAGAGATTTTCAAAAGAGAATAGAGGATAATATGTCCAAAATGAGGTAATGCCACCAATTCTATCCAGTTTGGAGAAACCTCGACCCAACAACAGTGGTATTGATAGTGGCCCTCACAGCAGCATTGGTATGGCCACATGTGCCAAGTGTGGAAGGGCACATACATGAGAATAATTGTCGAGCACCAATACTTATTTTTGGTGTCATCAGTCAGCACACATGATGAGGTTTTGTCGGGGTGATGTTAAAGTTAGTGCTCCACTTTCTTAGAGGACCTTTGGCATAAAGAGACTAGTTGAGTTATTAAGATCATCTTCAGCTCCTCACTGGGCATACAACTTGGAGAATATGCACTAGCTTAGCAGGAAGCTAATGATTCACCTTGCATTATTACATGTATTTTGGTATTTCAATAAATTTTTCTAATTTTAATTTATTTTTATACTTTATATTCTCCTTATATATGTTTTTGTATATAACAAAAACAAATTGGTCATAAATTTAATTGATATTGGGCATCACAGTCGTTTATCTTTCAAGAATTTGCGAGATCTAAAGGATTATTATCATTTAGAATGTTTAATGTCTTATCAATTCTTCTACCTAACGAGTCTCATCTAACGTTGATAGAAGTTCTTATATGAATCTAGCCATCAAGCTTCAAGGCGAATTTGGTAGTGTTGCCACTAACCAAATTTGAAGTGATCCTATAGATGGATTGACTGTCTAATCACTTCACAAATATTGATGGTTTCAAAAAGATATATGTTGACTTCATTTTAAATTTTGTATGAGGTTTATCTTACCCTTCTTATCTCCAAAGCTTAGGATCTATCCTTAGGGGTTTCCCTTAGTGTTTTCCTAGAAGACTAATAGAAGAAGAAAATTCTAAAATATAACCTTAAAACAACTCTTCACTACTTAGAGTTTCATAGGTTTGACCTCAAATCCTCAACCAATTTAATTGATATTGGGCATTAAAGCTCAAGCTTAGTTTCCATATGATTGAAAATGACTTAACGTTGTGAACCCAGAGACTTAGGTCTTTCTTTAATCTCTCAAGTAGGCACTCACACTTCTCGCTTTTAAAACCTTGATAATCTCTTCCTTTAAATCAATGAGTATATTGAGTATAAGGCTTATTTTAGCCAATGTAGAGTATATCTCCTAATAGAACAGGAAATTAATATAATTAAAATCTTTAAAATTTAATTCAAACAAAATTAATATAATTGAAGCCATTAATTTAAATATAATAAAAATAATATAACAAAAACATTTTAATATCAAAGCCAACAAAAATCAATATAATTGAACTCATTAAAATCAAATTTAACAAAATTAATATGATTAAGCCCTTTTAAAATCAAATTGAATAAAATTTAATATAATTGAACTCATTAAAATCAAAATTAACAAATAAATTAATATAATAAATCCTCTTAAAATTAAATTCAACAAAAAATAATATAACTAAATTCGATATTAAAATTAAATTCATTAATTATAAAATTGAATTAAAATCAAACATGAATGAATTCACCAAAATTTATTTAAATTAGTAAATTTAAATTAATAAAAAAACACTAATTAAACAAAATAAGTAAATTTAGTTTTCATTGAATGCTTGTGTTCTTGAAATCAGTTCTTGATCTAAGTGTGTGCTTGTTTACAAATCTTTAAATGATTAAACAACTCGCATACATTCTTTAAATATCTCAACAAACTATTTAAGAAAGATTTAAAATTCAATCGAGCAAATAACCTATTTGTCTTGTTAAGAATAAAACAAATTGATTGTCAAAAATATAGTATAATCATCTTAAAAATCTAGACGACATTTTTACTGATGAGATATATTTAAATTACGTGCATGTATCTTTTCAGAAAGTTAGATTAAAAAATAACAACCTCTTAAATATTAAGAGAACATTTGAGATCAAATTTTATTTTTTCAAATATTTTTGATACATATAGAAATGTTTAGTTATTGAGACAAGTATCTCGAAGGACATTGAAACTAGAAGCTTCAAAAATCAATCAACTGCCTTCACTCAAATTTGTGATCAAATAAAATGTCTCAGTAAGAAAAATCAAATTATATCAAAAGTTATACAATACAAATCTAAGTGACCTCATATTATGCACTTAGAGCATAAAAAAAAAAATTTGAAACTTTAGCAGAATGTTCTCTAAATATGATAAATTCATATTCAAATCAACCTTCTTGACCAGATGAATCTAACGAGCTTAAGAGCACTTAAGATCGACAACATTAAGGTATTCAAATACTTATAAACTATATCTGATCAAGTAAATCACTTTGGGTCATCTGATGAAGCAGACTGAATTAATGCAGTCCTTATGAAAGATGTCACTCCGAAAATCATTAAGTAGATTCCCACTATCTTCATGAAGAGAGACCACGTTCTGAAGAATAAGGCTAAAGAAGCTGCAAGCTAGCTCTTGAGGGTTTTGGCTCCATCAGCACCGAACTATCGTCATCATCTAACCTTTGTTGATGTCAAACTTCTGTCATTTGGACACCGTCATTGTTACTTAGCTATTGCCTTTGGGTCGCCGCTGCTACTAAACCACCACTGCCCGACCACCACCGGACCACTGTTGTCGGGTCACCTCCAACGTAGAAGAGTCG
>NW_018164486.1:399417-409874 GCF_001263595.1 Phalaenopsis equestris | reverse complement strand
GTTCGGCCCCCAAACCCAAAATTTTTTTTTTTTTTTTTTTTTTTTTTTTTGCGTGCTTTCTTTGAGGGGTAGTGGCGTAGTGGCCCCTTGTCGCTAAATAGGTGACGCGGGTCGTGGGATCGACCCCGCAGCCCGGCATTCTCGAACGATAATACCTCCTTTGTCCCGGTCCTTCGCCCCGCTCTGCTCGAAAGCTGCCCTAACCTTGTTCGGGAGACCGTTGCTCCCTTCCTTGTCGTGAAGCCCCTAAGCCGCTGCTCCCTTGCTTGTCGCGAAGCCTCCTCCCACTCCTCCCCCTGCTGGGCCACTGCTCATCTTACACCATCTCTCGGGTGTGGAGTCTTGATCGAAGCCGCTGTTCCTAATCGGTCTGTCTTCTCTCCTCCCAATTTTTTCTTCATATTTTGTTGTTCTACTTCGTGGTTTACGTATTCGGGGGAGTCGTTCCTGTTGTTTTTCGTTGTTTCCGTATCCATTGCCCCGCTTTCAATTTTATTTGGGACTCCTTGTATAGGCAAGATAAGTCTTAAGGGCTATTGATTTATAATAGATAAAAATCAATTTTTCTAAACACTCTTCTATGGTTAATCTTACATCTCAGTTCTTACATATTATTCAATTCATGTTATCACCATTTTTGCAATCTTTCTGTTTATTAATCCTTAGTTCTTATCAAATTCTTAATTGTAATATATATCTATAACTATATATATAATACATCTTTGCAAGACATACGGTTAAAGTTATTAACTGTAATATATATCTACTTAAGGGCTATATATACAATATTTCTATTTGGTAACAACTTGAATGAATTCACTTGCAAGGATGATTGAAAATCTCCTTAGAAAGATGAATGAAATGTTGAAATTGGAGAGGCTAGAAGAAAAATGAATTTTTGAAGCTCCTTAACACCCAAGCATTTGTTAAGGTAGAGAACCCCGATGATCATAAAAAATTCAGATGCATTGCAAGACTTATGATTAAAATTTTTTTATGATTTTCATTGATAGCAAATGTCGTCAAACATGGTATGAATTATGACTTTGATGCAAGCTATAGAGTTAAGATATTAGATTCTCTTTTTTTTTTTTAATAATACATGCTTAAATGATATTTGCACAAGTTTTGATTTGTTTTTAAATGGTTTCCCTTTACCTTGCATCTTTGTTTTTTGTTACAAGTAGAATGTCTTTTAGTGTAATGAGTCTCACTGCTTAAAAATTTACTGAGTTATATTGATTATGACTCATATTGGTTATATTAGCTGATTTACGTATCACAATTTTCAACTTTTTAATTGATTTTACTGTTGTGTTTCATGGTTTTATTTTGATATGGTAATAACATGGATAATAAACATAAAGAGGTTGCTACACCTGCATTGTGGGAAAAAAAATTAAAATAATATTTTTATGATCTTTGCATTAAAGAGATTGAACAGGGAAATAGACCTACGACATATTTCAATAAAGAATGTGGCAAAATAATATCAGATATTTGAAGGAATGTATAGGCAGGGAGTACGACAGGTTGCAAATGAAGAATAAGTGAGACCAACTGAATAAGGACTTAAAAATTTGGAAAGAATTGAAAAGGGAATCTATGGGTCTGGGTTGGAATTCAGTGAAGCAAATGGTGAGTTGAAAGACTTGCGGTGAGCATTGTTTGTAAACTTTGTTATTTTGTAATTTTACAGTTTATTCTTAATTGAGTGTTTATCAATTTCCATATAGGTGGTGCTCGCTGCAAAGAAGTTTAAGTTTTCTAGAATTGAGCATGAATTTGAGGAGAAACTCGACCGCATGTTTGGGGGGTAGTTTCAACGGGGAACTATACATGTAGCTTAAGCGAGACAGGGTTCATTGGCAATGCCGTGAATTTGAGAACCTCTGAAAGTTCAGTTGTTTTTATTGACGTCCTTAGCTCGGATCAGAACGAACATGAAACCATTTCCGTTCCAAATGTCCAAAGTTGTTGATAAAAGAAAATCTGGTGCTTCTTCCCTAGAAACGAGCTATCCGAAGTAGTTTCTTATTTTAAGGCAGAATGTCATGCTTCTCATTCAAGCATTATCGAGGAGACACTTGAAATCCTAAGCGCTATTGTCAAAATTTATGCAGATGAAGATTTGTATCTATTTGCAATAAAATTGATAGAGGACTCGATCCGTAGAGATATCTTTGTGAAAATGTATGTCGCCTGCAGAGTGACATATATTCGCGTTTTTATGATCGCTTGAAAATTTGAGATATTTTATATTTTTCATCACTAGAACATTCCTACTGCATTATTTTTATGATCGCTTAAACATTTAATATGTTTTATATTTTTCATCACTAGCATATTTCTACTGTATTATTTTTTTCTTTCTAGAGTTGTACTTGTGGACTTCGTTGTACCAATCTAATTATATTCAAACATCTCTTTTTTTATGTTTCAAACTCTCATGCACTTATCGTCGTGGTTACATTTAGGGATACCGATCACCATGAATGCAAATAGAAGAAGACAAATAAAAGCCCACACAGACTCATGCAGAAAAAAACAGAGATGGATGTTTCTGACGGCAATATGTTTGATGTACAAGTACTACAACACGTATATTGATCGATCGTCATGCATGATATCTTCATATATTGACGATAAATGGATTGGAGAGTTGCTTACGGGGCACTCAACAAGATTTTGTAACATATTTCAAATGAGCAAGACATTATTTATCGATCTTCTGGAATTACTCGTAGGAGCTCACAACCTTCATGGATCTTCGAGGACCACTCCACGTGAGGTGCTCGTAATAACACTATTCATATTATCCCAAAATGAGTCCATGCGAAGAACGAAAATCACTCCTTCAAAATAATAAAGAGGTACTTTTCAATCGGATTGAGCGTACTTGTTAGCCTGTCCTCTCATGTCATCAGACTCTCAGATTATAAGTTCGAGCAGACCCCCGCAGAGATATCAAATCCCCGCTGAGATATCAAATGATGCGTGATATATGCCCTTCTTCAAGGTATTCTCTCGGATGCAATATAGTGATTTTGTTAGAGCATGCAATAATATGTCAATCCTAACATTAACTCAATCAGGACTGCATCGACCCGATTGATGGAACACATGTTGACGCACATATCCCAAATAATGGTAAGGATGCATTTATTGGCCGTTATGGTAGCCCCACCCAAAATGTCGTGGTCATCTGTAACTTCAACATGTGCTTTACTTTTGTTAAGACTGGTTGAGAGGGCAACACACATGACAACCGAGTTTTGTAAGGATGCATTTATTGGCCGTTATGGTAGCCCCATCCAAAATGTCGTGGTCATCTATAACTTCAACATGTGTTTTACTTTTGTTAAGATTGGTTGAGAGGGCAACACACATGACAACCGAGTTTTTGAATCTGCAACGAGGGGTCCTAATACCAAATTTCCACATCCACCTGCAGGTACACTCGGGATTGAGCTTATTAAATACCTAACTTGAATCTCCATATTAATTGTTCAATTTATCAGACAAAGAATATTTGGTCGATGATGGTTATCCATTGCAATGGGGGTATCTAAAGCTATTTCCTGACACGAGATATCATATACCAGACTTCACAAGTGCAAATAACGTTACACGAGGCATAAAAGAAATGTTTAATAAATGACATTCATCGTTTTGTGGTGTCATTGAGAGGAATTTTGGTGTGTGGAAAAAGAAATGAGCGATACTCTATGATATGCCTCCCTACGATTTCTCCAAGTAAGTAAAGATTGTGTTTGCTACAATGACTCTACATAATTACATTAGAATGCATTATTCCTGTAACAATATCGACTTCCATTTGGCGGAAGAAGATAAAGAACATGTGTCTGTAGAAGCCTTTGAATACAGTCTAGGTCAGTCTTTCACAGTATAGGAGAATAAGACCCACCACCTGTACTGTAGACCGGTAAGGTGCATGCGAAATGACAGAGTTCAGAGAACGGATAACTGATACGATAGTAGGCGCATGATTAAATAAAAGTAGCTTGTCTAGATGACAAATCATGTTTATTGTGGAAATCATGTTTGTTATGGATAAAAGTGGCTTGCATGGCTTGTATGGATGATAAAACAATTTTTATTTATTTATATTTTCATTTCTTGTGATATTTGATGAAAATTATAAATATGGATTCAAATGCATGAAGAATAATTAACTTGTTTAGGTCATGATAAGTTATAATAAATTTTTATCTAATTAAATTTTAACTTTTCATAATAATAATTCACTTGAAAGTTGAATGCGGACAATAACATGAGTTCTTTTTTTTTCTTTTCAGAATAACTATGTGTTTACATTTATAATTTGTTTTTGATGCATTTTATTCTGTTATGAAAGTTGCTTTCCTTTTATTTATTGTTTCATGTAGTCGTATAGCATGGAATTACAATTTGAATATGTAAATCTTCTTTGATTTCAATGTGTGCATTGTAACTGCTGGCTTACATAGTTGTTTTGTTGTGCCACAAAAAGCTTGATAAGAAGTTAATCTTAATCTTGTTGTACTATCTTGTTGAACAATACCCCAAATCTTGTTGAACAGTCCCCTAAATTTTTACTCTTTTATTCGCATATGACAAAATCATTTTGCTTTTGAAAGACCGGTGATGAAAATATATTTATGTTGAGTAATTCAGACTGACAAGAATCTAATCTTCTTTTATCTTTTCTTATGTCTGTATGTGATTGCTTCTTCTATTTTTTTAAGTTTTAAATTTTTTATTTTTGTCCTTTTGTTGAACAGGGGTTGGTGGTGTGTTGAGCCAGAATTCTAGTTTTTTGACGTGTGAATTCTTCTTTGTTAAGATATTTATTATATTTAGTGATTATTTTTTTGTGAATCTTCAAATTATGTTAAAGGTAGTATTGACATCGGGCAATTATTGCAGGTGAAGGATTCAATCATCAAATATGTTGCTTGAAGCCTGACAAATGCAGCTTTTTGTGTGTTTGTTACTAGTTAGAGAGTGCCCCTTTTGCTTCTAAAATTATTATTCTTGTAAACAAAATCAGAGATAATTGGAACTTCATGCATATAATATTTGTCTGCATTTTTTGAATTTGTGAGTTTTGATGTTTATGACCAGCTTTTAAAGTCTACACTCAAGACAAAACCCATTCACATCAGCTGCAATCCTTCAAGTCCCGATTCAAGATGGATTTGGTTGGAGAGGTGGATGTCTTTAACATCATCAGATCCAAAAAAGTTAATTTTAAAATAGGATGATTTGGGAGAAGATTTTAACACTGATTTGAATCCTTGTGAAACCAACAATAAGTTAACTCGTAGTGATCACTTCTTCCATCTGAGATTGAGATCGATTCAATAAGCAACAGTTCTGAAAAGATCGAACTTCATAATTCCATAGATATACAGAAGCAATGCATCTTCCATCAAAGTCTCCAGTACTGAATGACCAACTCGAATCACATACTGAGGAGACAATATAGAAGCATGAAAGCTCTAATTCCCTTCACAGCAAATTTTTTTCTCATCGGACCCAGTTTCAACTTCCATAGCTGACAGATCAGAGATTGGGCTTTCTGAACTTGTTCCAGAAGTTAGAACCTCAAAAGGAAAATCCTGCATTGTTGGAAGCAGCACTGAGCTCACCAGTGGAGATGTGTATTAATTGATTTCAGCCGTTTTTAAGGAAAATTTCAAATTTGTATTGATAAACTAGGCCTTTAATTATGTTACTCTAGTTTAAGAAATTTGCACATACGTACCAGACAATTTTTATCTATTTACATATGTAACACCTAAAGTTTGATTTTTACATTTATAACACCACCTTGGGAAGAAAATTTTATGCAAGAAAAAGTATATTTCACTTAAAAAAATATAGTGATTGTGGTATTTTTTAAGCTATGCTTATGATTTGAGTTGAATGAATGTAAATTTGAATTTATGTGTTGGATATGTAAATATATAAGAATTGTGTGGTATGTGTGTAAATGCACCATAGAAACACAATTCTGCAAATGCGTTGGATGGATGCTATCTTCAAGGGAACAATCCTCATAATATGTATTAAGAAACCACGATTGTATGATATAAACAAAATAATTTAGAACTGTTTCAATTTTTTTTGGCCCCATTATTTTACTACTGCAACTTACAAGTTGTGTTATGTTTGGCATCAAAGAACATAAATAGAAGAAAGTTTGATGTCGATCATTAATGGCGGTGTTCTTTGATCCCTTGGTTTAAGTTTGTCAGATCTTTTTGTTTTGGTTTGAGTTTGCTTATGAGTACATCAAATCCTTAAAAGATATTATAATTTTCTTATTTTACTTGTAATTTTATTAATTTTATTAATTTTATTTCTTTTTCTTTAGCACTTTTTGGGGCTCACTGTTAATTGAGGGGATATGAACATTCTGTTCTGTTTAGAAATGAATTTCTGCTTCAGAAGTTTCAAAAATATAGTTGTTACAGCCTTCTTTTAAACAATTTTACCAAACATGAGCACCATGGTCATTTTTCCAGAAACAACAGCCCCACAGCTGTTTTCACACAGCTGCACCAAACATGTAATCAGCTTCCCCGCAGCAACTTCGTGGGGCAGCGCTTCTGCAATTGAAAAATGCAGCCTTGCCAAATAAAGCCGAAGGTGTCGTTCAAAAAGCTGTGATGTTTATTATAAAAAATATTTTTTAAAAAAGATAAATTGTAGCTTTATAACAACCATCACAGGTAGCCAGCTCTAGTAGGAAAACACATATTTTAGTTGCAGCTTTTTGAAAATCAGAGAAAACACAGTTTTGTCAAATAAAAGAAAATGTGATGCAGCATCACACCCAAAGACATTCAAATACTCATAAAAACATTACTCATAAAGAGAATCACCTTAGGCCAGCTGATTGAGTGATCTGGATTGAAACAATATTTACGGATGATGTCACTCCTAAAATCTATAAATATATAATCACTCTCTTCGTGAAAGGGAACTTGGATCTGGATAAGAAAATGATGGGAGCATAGATTCAGGATTCATATGCCCCATCATAGCTGAACGATCACCATTTTGTTGTCATCGTTACCAAACAATTGTTGCTCGACCATCTTCATTGTTGAAGCACAACCACTATTATCATACTACCATCACTTGACCACCACCATCATCACTAGGTCGATGCAGTGTCATGTCACTATCTCAGGGTGATTTTTGGACCACTATTATCGAACCAACATCAAGCCACCACTATCATAATCAGACCAATACCATCAACTTCAGTCGCAATCGATTGATCACCACCATTGTTGAGATACACTATTGACCCGACTCGCAATTACATTGATATTTATATTCCTTAATATGCAAAAAAACTTAACTTAAATTATATTTAGCGGCTAGTGTGCAAAATTAAAATGATATAGAATTTAGAAAATAGCTTACACACTAGGGGTACTACGTAAGTATACATATTGTTTCAAGTAGTATAAGATTTTCTATAAAAACCCCAGTATCGATCCCACAGAGAACTGTGAACAATAATAAAAGAAATGAAATTAAAAAATTTTAACTTTAAAAGAACTTTACTTTAAACTATAACAATTAACTAAGGAAATAGTGATGAAAGTAAGTTTACTAGAATTCTACAAATGCAAGCAAAAAGTAAATGTAATGATTTTAAACAATATATAAAAGACACTTTCTCCTTACAAATAACTCATATTCAATATATGATTTTAATATGTTTAGGAACTTAAATGTGATATTGTGACAAATAGGAGCATACCTATTCTTTACCTCTTCCAAGCATAAAGAACATTGACTAATCTAAAGTTGGTGCCGACATGTTTAGTAGTGCTGCGTAAGTTCTATTCTCTCACTCCTAGATTACCCATTGCGCCCTCTCTATAGGAAATACTAGTGACTCGTAGTTCCAATCTCTAGACCAAATTGATAAAAGAATCTAGCTTGTCACTCTAGAAACATCAATTATACGCCCATCAAATGTTATCTCCCTATTTATTTGCACCCCCATTCGGGCGAACACAACTGCTTTTTCCAAGGTAGAATGTGATATTTACAAGTCAAGAAATCTTAGCCATTTCTGGTCTATAAGTTCCTGAACAGGTTTTAATAATACAAGTGAAAATTTTTTAAAGTAAATGAAGGACTCATAAAAATATCATCAGAATTTTTAGGATTAAAAGAAATTCCAAACAAAATACAAATCACCTACTTAATTACTTCATATTGCAAGGAGAAAGAAAGAAAACTACTAACGAAGCATGAGAATAACAAAACAAAACATATTTATAATACTTAAATCCAAAGTACAAGAATTAAAGACAAAGATACAAATACTTATCTGAAATGTTTCCCCAAGCACTCATTTGAAGTTATGTGACATTCTGACTTCAACAACACTTATAACACTCACAAAATTCAGGAATCACAAAGACTCACAAAGAACGTTATATGACTCACTATCCAACTTAATCTAACCTTATTTGACCCCCTATTCTCATGGAATTAATTTTTATTTATATAGCTTCAAAAATAATCAAGGGTAACTTCAGACATCTCCTCAAAATTTGGCATCTTCAAAATTTGGCATCATTCAAATTTGGCATCATTCAATGAATCTTCTAGAAAGTAACCGTCGCGCCTAGGCGTCAAACCGTCGCACCTAGGCGCCAACCGATTTCTGCATCTGATGCCTAGACGCCATTTCTGCTGCTTTGGTACTTTCCTTCAATTTAGCCCATTTTGCTCATTTTTGATGTATTTTTGTTTCTTTTTATTCTTAAACTTTTTTTGTTGCACCTACAAGCAAAAACATAAAAATACACTTCATTAAAGCGTAATATCTTAAAAAAAATGAGTATAAAATATACATAAAAATATATAATTTTAAGCTGGATCAACTATCATCAAATTACTTCTCACAAACATTGTTGCATCGAACCACTATCACCGGGCCACTGTTGTTGACGGAACACCGTTACCAAGTCAACCAAAGGCAATGCCAGTCCACCATTCCCTATGACTAGATTCACCATCGCTCAACCAACACTATTGTTGAGATACACCATTACAATTTAACTAATGTCGCTCGCTCCCCACCACTTTTGAACCACCATTGCTTAATCACCTCACCCCGCCACTACCACCACCAGATTACCATCACTCGTTTGACACCAAGCCACTGTCATCATTGTCAATACACAGCCATCACCATCATCATCAAATTATAGTAGCTTGTCCTTCATCAGTATTGTGATAAACTATTGTTGAAAAATTATCTCGCAGTGACTGTCACACTGAACCATTATTATCAAGCTACCACCGCTGCTAGACCACACTCACAAGCCAATTTCAAGCCTCTGTCAGCATTGCTGGACCATCATCATCATTGTTGGACCACCATCATGATTGTTGGACCACCACCGTCATTGTTGGATCATCATTACTCATTAGTAGCTGCTATTATAATACATCATCATCATTAAACTAATGTTGCTCCACTGCCGCCACCGCTAAACCACTGTTTCTTAACTAATGTTGTCGATGTTGCTTGACTATTATCACCCCACTATTAGTGTCGTCAGACTATCATCACCCGATCGATGCCCAACATCATCAAATCATAGTCACTTGGCCTTCACCAATATTATAGTATACCATTATCTATTGCACTGAACCACCATTATCGACCCACCACTATCTCCAAAGCACAGTCAAAAACCAATGTCAAGCCACTATCGATGTCGCTAGACCATCATCATCATTTTTGGACGACCATCATCATTCTTGGACCACCACCACCGTTGTTGGATCATCGTGTACACCGTCATCATGGAACTAATGTTGCTACGTCGTTGCCACAACTAGACAATTGTTGCCTAACTAATGTTGTCGCCATTGCTTGCCTACCGTCACCCCGTTATACCATCATCGCCCTACTGATGCTGCAAGACCCATGCCATAGTTGTGTGTTAATCGTTGCTCGTCTATCAACATTATTGCAATACACTATCATCGTGGAACAAATGTTGCTTGGACGTCACTACTGCTAGACCACCATTACCCAACTTACGCCATCATTGTCACTCAATCACCCTCTCTTAGCCAGGCTAGAACACTATCGCTCGACTGGTGTCGATGGACCACAACTGTTATTGTTGGACTTCGTTACCTCATTAATGCAACAACTACTGCTGTCATTATCAAACTATTGTTGCTATCAACATATCACCTTCTATTGACCCTCATTATCGTCAAACCACTATCACATACCATAGTCATGCGACTGACGGTACAATGACAATTATCATCATATCATCATCGTGCTTGATGATGACATTACCATTGTCACCTTATTAACGCCATTGTTGTCATAGATCTATCACTAAACTACCATCGTTGTCTAGCCATCGCTACTACTAGTGTCAGAGCAC
>NW_018164486.1:392174-398896 GCF_001263595.1 Phalaenopsis equestris | reverse complement strand
TTTTTGAATGGCCTGACAGACGTCTGCTGGCTCTGCCGTTCGAACGGCTAGTATTTGGGATTAAAGTCTTTCCAAAACTAACCTTATAAATCCACAACCATATTAAATTAAAAAAAAATGAAAGATTTGCATAGATATCACACAATTCATATGTATTTATATATCTAACCCCTAAACTTGCCATACATGCCATCTAATATATGTATGGAAATGCATATTTAATTTTTTTTAAAGATTAAAATGATGATATAAATGTAAATATTCAAGAAAGATTTATATACATGCCACTTAATTCCCATGTATTTACAAAACTAACATCTAAAATATCCTTACACTACATTCGCTATGCATGAAAATAGGTAATTCACTTTATAAGTTAGATTTAGGCATTGGATATGCAAGTCCATAAGAATTGGGCGGTATGTATGTAAATGCCCGAAATTAAAATTTAAGTATTAGCTATGTAAATACATACAACTACTAAACATTTACATTATTACTAAATCAAAATATAAATTGATTGGACGTAACAACAAATGCCGCCTCAGTTTTTTTTCTCCTTATATTTTTTTTGTGAAATGTGAGCTCAAAGGACAATATCTACGATTTAAACCAACGATCTTTCGATGAGAAGTTACATTATCAACCATTATGCTACAAATAAATGTACGCTACCTCTATTTTTTCAAAGAACTTCTCTCAATTACTTGACCATTTATTAAAAAAAAACCTCAATAAATAAAATTAGACAAGCATCTCCTATTTAAAATTCAGGGGCATTTACATAAATACTCATAATGCTCATACATTTATATATCTAGCACCTATTTAAAATTTAGAGACATTAGATAAACACTACACAATCTTTATATATTTATATATCTAACACCTAAATTTACTTATTTACAATCCTATAACTTAAATATTTATTTACATTTAAAAATTTAAATATACACTTTTATCCATAATTTATAATTAAATGGTTATAAATTTAAAGTTCTGGATGTAAATAAGTAAGAATTGTGTGATATGCTCGTAAGCTTTCCTATATCAAAAGAGAATAAATTTCAAAATTAAGGATTTATTTTACATGATAAATATAATAATAATAAATTAATTAATATATTACATTCCTCTTCAAATTGGAGAGGTTCACAGCAAGTAATCCTCAGGGTTAAAAAGGTAATTTGGAAAGTCCCTCCAATTCGAAAACATAAACGTTCGCCTCCCCACTCCTCTGTCTCGACTTTTGCTGCCTCCCGGCCTCGCTGGTCCTCAGCTATCATGTTGTTTTGATCCCTTGCTTAAGATTAAAAAACGGAGCTTTGTCAAGCTGAAACCCTAGAGGCTTCTTTGAGCTCAGAGGACCAACTTCACGTCTGATGATCTGTTACTGTCTACTTGGCCATGGCGAGGTCAAAGCATTTCTCCACTAGTCGCGACGGCCGCTCGCGAAGGGGGTTCGGTTCAAATCAAACCGCTGCTCAGAAGCAGAAACAAACAGGTCTTCCCTCGGTCATCAAGTGTTCAGCTTACATTTCTTCGTTTTTACCCGGTACGTAGTAGAGTTGTTATTCTGAGTTCTAAAACCCTAATTGCTTTTCCTCAGAATCCGTAGATACTCACTCTGAGCCAGAATCGAATCACGCAGCAGTAAGTCGCAGCTTTGAATGTTTAATTCCTTATCTTTTTTGATATTTAGTGGATAAACATTTTGAAATTTTTGTGGTGGGTTTCAGGTGGGTGGAGCAGAAAATGCTGGGCAGCCTCATGAAGGTGGAGCTCCACATGGTTGCTCTTAAGATGCCTGAAAAAAATTGAATTATTTATTTCCTACATTTAGATATATATATATATATATATTATATTTCAGTATTTTATACCTTTGGTTGTTAGGAGAGGCTGGGGAAGCGCACCAGCGCTCTAAACGCAGATTCAAGCCGGGTACTGTTGCTCTTAGGGAGATTAGGAAGCTTCAGAAAACTTGGAATCATTTAATCCCCGCTGCACCATTCATAAGAATTGTATGTACTTTCAATCTAAATGATTCTGATTGTTTTAACCTTTCATTTGGCCATCTTTATTTTGTAATTCCGAATTTATTGAGGGGATTTAAAACCCTCAGATGAAATCAGAAGATCACATCATACTCTTTTACATAACATTTTGTTGGAATGATATTCTATTTTTAGAGCAATAAAATGACTTTGGTAAATGGTGAATTTTATGTAAATGCAGTGGATGCTTTTCTCGTGCTTATGCTTTTGTCCTTCTGTTTTGTTAAAACCAGGTGAAGGATATGACATTCTTTTATTCACAGGAGGTTAACCGTTGGCAAGCTGAAGCTTTGGTTGCCATTCAAGAGGTAAATTGAATGTTAGCCTTTTATTTGTGTTTCAATTTTTTTGCCGGTATTTCATGTATGAAAGAAAGCATACGCCATTTAGATTTTTTTTTTGGGTATTTGGGACATTGTGTGCTTATTAATACTTGATTCTGTTATCCACTTTGATGTATCAATATAGTAGAATAATGATTAATGATTCAATCTATATCATGTAGAAAAGGCTATGTAATGTTCGGGAATTGTAACGTCGCCACATTTTGTTAATTTGTGTCATGTCATTTTTATTGACAATTTAATTGTATTTTTGTGGTTCTCTCCTTGACATGTTTTGGTTTTGGCCTATTATATCCCAGGTTTGGAAGGTGGTATACTCGACATTTGAGACTAGATAAAGGGGTTATCATTAACTATTGAAATAGTTTTTAAGAGGCAACATTGATTAAATCCTAATATGCATTCGTGAGGGAAAGCTTAGATACTAATATTAATAGACAATAATGGTAAACAAAAGTAATTATGTAAGGGGTATTTGTGGATCAATTTATGTTCATTAGATTCATTTTTTGTTAATTTTTGTAAATATACAGCTTTTATTGTTATTGTATGTTTTTTGTTTTGGTCATGTTTGCTTGTGCACTTGTTGACATTTATTAATTGCTATTGATTTAATTGGTGATATTTAGATTTTCTTGAAAATTTTTGTTAGTGCTTGCTCATCTATAATATTTCTTGCGGTATTGGGCCTATTTTTTGGGGAATATTCACCCTTTACTACTATTTCAAGTTTTTTGCTATTTCTATGTTTGCTTATTCACTTGTTCCTAGATTCTACCATGGCACTGGTTACTTGCTACTTGTTCTATGGTGATAACCTGATTTTCTTGAGAATTTTTGCTATTGCTCGCTTATCTACAACAATCATTGCTTATGATTTGGGGAAATTTCGAAAGAAATTGACTCTTAACTTTTTGAAGTTTATAAATAGTAATTTCTAAGACATGAAAAAGGATTTTTTAATTTTTTTAAAATATTATTTTAGTTTTCAATTTTGTATGTGTTTTCGGAAATAAATAAATTCAAAGCTTATATATTAGGAAACTTGATATTAAATACTTAATTAAAGAATATCTAATATAAAAGATCTTTTCTATATTAGAGATATTCCCGATTTATAGAGGTGGAAGTGTATGTAAATATGTAATCTATGTTTTTTAACTGGATAATAAGAGAAGAAGAGTTGTTTTCCTTCACATGGTATAGGAGCCACCTCGAAGTGTTACCGTCTGCATTGTTTGTCTTTGAGGTTAGCCTTTGAGAATTGCTTGTCTTCGATTTTGTTCAGGTTGTCTGCATTGCTTGTCATTGACGTCTTCTACATCGCTAGGCATCGTTAGCGTCTTCAACTTCATCTGCTTCGTTCGGGTCGTCTGCAATGCTAAGCTTCGATGACGTCTTTAGTTTCGTTTGAAGGTGTCTTTGGTTTCATTCAAAGGCTTCGTCGTTCTCATCTACTTAGTATGTCGGTTTCGACTTTTGATGACTTGTTCAACTTTTTCTTTTTTTGTTTATCTTCAACGTTCGCTGAGTTGGTTGTCTTCCATGGCCCAATATTTTTTTTATCTGGAGTTCATCTCGCCCTTCGACCCATTCGTATCATTGCATTGGGGAATCTATCAGTGGGATTATGAGATTCTTTCTCTTTAAATATTTGGTAATAATCATTGTTGTGGAACAAAACATGTGATGAGCTTGGTTTCATCGGTGGCTAAAAATTATAGATGAAAAGTTAAATGATATTTGTTTTATTAATTGGAAACTGTGAGACTCTATTTAAGAAGTATTTCTCAAGAGAGTCACCTCATTGATAATCCCCCATAGGAAACTTATCCTAAATATTTTGACTGGATAAGAATTGATGCCCAACTCTTGTTGCAAATATGAAACTCTATCGAACCTAATCAATCTGGTCATATTAATCATTGATCGTGTTAAAAATGTGAGCGAGGAATTGACAGTTGTGTTTTCTAGAAAAAAATATTTCTTGAATTTTTTATTTATGCAGGAGTACTATGGGGCTGAACAACATGATCAATCACTTAACATGTATCACATGCACTTTAATAGTATTTATGAAGAATTTAATGCAATATTTCCTGTCTGGATTCAACGACTCAAATACAACAAATAACTATTATGAGTTTTTTTACTGGTGATGCGAGGCGGGGCTTCCCACACTGAGGTGGGATGCGCAGAAGTGGGCGTGAAGCTTCCCAACCTGACGCGGGAAGCGGGAACTCTCACTATTGGACCGACCAACCCAATTGAGGCCGATCTAGGGTTAACCTAGGTTGAACGGCTTGTGGGTGGGAGTTTGATGGGGCGAAACTACTGCCTCTTCTCCTTCCTTTTTTGCTTCTTCTTCATATGGAAGTGTTTTAATGACTAATTTCTTGATATTTCTGGCCTCCCCGCCCCTTCCTTTTGTGTGGGAGTATCCTCTTTATTTCTTTTCTTTCTTCTTCATGTAAGAGGCTATTTATTTGCTGTTTTCAGAGTTTAAGGGGGAGGTTTTTGCCGCGTGTTAATTTCAGATTCCTTTGTGGAGCTGTTCTCCTTGTTCTAGGGCTGTTTCGGAGGAGGTGGTGGTGCTCCGACAATATCCTCTTCCAAGGTGGTGCTGTATCATTTTTATCTTCTTCCTTCCAACCTTCCTCGTCCTCCTAGCCGTCGGCTTTGGTGCTAGCTCGCCCATCCACCCCTTTTCCCACCTGCCACACCTTCCCCAACTTGTCCACATTGCTGCCCGGTTTGCTTTCCATTCTCCAACTTGCAGGCCAGCCTTCCGAATTGTTGTCCCACTATTCCCCCACGTTCCCACCAAGCTTCTAGCTGTCCCACAAGCTCTAACACCACCCTAATATGCTCTCTTCCCACCTGAATCTACCAGCCAACTTACCTACCGATCCCCACACCTTCCCAACCTCTCAACTTAACTGACAACACCAGTAACTCTTTCACCTTGTACCCTTGCCATCGTGTTAAAGCCATCGCCGCCCTGGATGTTCTCTTCCAGTTCTAGCCGGAGATTAGTTTGTGTTTGTATTTGCATTCCAGTTTTAGTCGTGTTGTAATCCTATTTCTCTATTAATAAAAGTTGCTTTTGTGTAATACTGAATTTTCTATTAGTTCCGGTATCATTTGGTATCAGAGCTAGCCTAACAACCTTAGTCCTATCCTACGGTTTCCTAACATCCGCATTACCCCGCCATAGGAAAATTTTCTATCCTACCTTTAACCTCCCATTCCAAAACCAAACCCTAAATTCTCTTTGCTGATTTTCAAAAATCAATAACCCTATATTAAATATATAGCTCTCTGTCCCCTTCCAAAGCTAAACTATAACCCTGCCACCAACAAGATACATGCCCAAGCCTTCCCAGGAGGAGATACGACGAGAGATCCACGGACTTTAGCATTGGATTATGGACATGGAAAATGAAATTCAATGGGGGCTACCATCGACCATAATCCGAAAGGTCAAAAGGGGTAACAAGAAGGTATTAAGATGAAGTGGAAAGCACAACGTCAGTTCCTACCAACTTACTATTACTAAAAGTCACAGATCCTAACATCAGAGATGGAGCGCACCAAGTGACTAAAGGAAAATATGTTGAGATTTTTATACATATTTTACACTATTTTTGATGATATTGCACTTTAAAGAAATATATTTTTGATATTTTGTTGCAGGTATGATGAATTATGATCATTGGAGCAAAAAGATGCAAAAAAGAGCCAATTTGGAGTGAAAAAGACCAAAATGTGAAGAATTGAACTACGGCGCTGACGACGAGCCCAACAGCGTCAACGACGAGAAATTCCCGAGACTCCAGATCAATTAATTTAGAAGGCCCGCCGACGGCGCCCTCGAGGCCGCCGACGGCGAGACCGCCGACCGCGAGATCAGCGGTTATTTTCAAACATGCATTGAATGTGGACGATTTTTGGAGAGATGCTTAGACAACTCTTGAGAATACTCTTCTACATTTTTAAGAGAAGATTTTGGCCGAAAATTAAGAGGGGGCTAGAGGTTAGAGAAGTTCCAGTAGTGTGTAGAGAGTCTAATTGTGAGGAATTCTTCGAGAGATTATAAGAGTGGAGGGAAAGTGAGATTTTTTCCTCCTTGCCGCTTCGAAGAAAAATTCTGTGTGCCGTAAAGAAAGGATGAGATTTAGAGGAACTTCGAGGAGTTTGCTTGGGGAGGAATTAGAGATAAGTGTTATTTACTTGTTGTAGTTTGTATGACTTTACTTTTATATATGAATTTCGAGTTTTGTTGTGTCTTCCCCATGAGTTCTGAGTAGTTTTCTCTGTT
>NW_018164486.1:361945-391968 GCF_001263595.1 Phalaenopsis equestris | reverse complement strand
TGGCCAATTGATTTGTTAAAATATGTTGAGTTTTACAACTAAAGTGAAGATTACATCCAAGATTCAGGGATGTCAAAGACTTTGGAAGTTGGGTGCAAATAAATAGGGAAATAAAGTTATCGGGCGTAGAATTGGAGATTTTAGAGTGACAGACTAAAATCCCCAATTCGGTCCTATCGTTTGGGCGCTGAAGTGTAGATGCTAGCCCTCAGGCGAGGGGAACGTGGGAGCTCCGAAGTGAGAGCCGATATCCTCTCAGCCTAGCCGCAGATTCAGTAAACAAGCGTAGGATTAGTTAATGTTCTTTATGCCTGGACCAAATGGTAAAGAATATGTATGCTCCTATTTGACACAATACAATTTGAACTGATTCACTTTATCAATTCATTATAATTTCTTGACAAGGAGAATGTTGCTTTATTATATATTGAATATCACATTAAAAAATTTATTAGTATAATTAATTATTTAAGAGTTATTAAAATTACATATTTATTTCAATTGCCTATTATGACAGATAAGCAATTTGAATTCCATTGTTGTGATTAAGTATTGCTTTTCTAAAATCTTAGTTCGTAGCTTATAATATTACTCCCTGTGGGATCGATATCTAGGACTCTATTAGAGCCATATATTACTTGAGCGATACGTATACTTGCGTTGATAAGTGTGACTTTACCATTATTGAATATTTTACATATAAATTTTTATCAAATCTATAACCGTTATTATGTTTTTGGTACCGTTGCTAAGGAATTAAATCTTCTAACAGCAGTGTTAAATACTTGTATTTTTAAGTATATATAAAGTCGCTGTCACCAAGCGTCCCCTCTGTCCATTATCCAACAAAAGTAATCTGCGAAGCTGTGATCAAAAGGAACATGCGACTTTTGATGAAATTGTGTTTCCTGCTTTCTTAGAAGATGGAAAACCTTTTGTTGAGACATATAAAAATCACACAGACCAGAAGATGGAGAACCACATATAAAAATCACACAGACCAGAAGATATCAGAATTTAAAATTTTAATGGATGGTCATAGTGACGACCAACTGATAGCCTCACTTCCAATCCTCACCCTAGTGTTCTATATGAAGAAACAAAAGGCCAATATGAAGCTCTTGTTATTGGAACGCAGCAAAAGAGGTTATTTCCCTAAAACTTCCAGAGCTAGAGGGAAGACTTAGAAGATAATAAGAATCACCCATCAACCAAACTTTTGCAAACCCTTAACCTCGCTGAGGACCAACTTGTCACAGATGAGAAGTATATGAGATATTTACTAGTTTGAAATTTAGCTTTGGAATGCCTACGCTGTTGTGCACCTCCGACTCAGATTATGTCGAATCAGAACAAATCGATAAGGAGGTATGTTCGCAAGTGGGGAAATCTCCTTAAATGCTTTGGGAGCCAGTGCAATCGCCAATGGGATCCATGAACGATCGGTAAGAATGGAAGTTTCGACGAATGAAGTCGAAGCTCTCCCAACCCCGGAAGACTGCAGCGGGGCGGAGCTTCCCGCACAGAGGCGGGACGCGCAAAAGCAGACGCGAAACTTCTCGCACTTACGTAGGAAGCGAGAACTCCCACTATTGGATTGGTCGAGCCAATTGAGGCTAGTCCAGGGTAAACCCAGGCAGAGCGGCCAGGGGGTGGGAGTTTGACAGGGCGGGACTGCTGCCCGCTCTCTTCTTCTTCCTTTTCTACTTCTTCATATGAAAGTGTTTCAATGCCTAATTTCTAGATATTTCTGGCCTCCCCACCCCTTCCTTTTGTGTGGGAGTTCACTATCTATTTTTTTTCCTTTGTTCGTGTAAGAGAGGCTATTTATTTACTTTTTTCAGAGTTTAGGGGGGAGGCTTTTGCTTTGTTGATTTCAATTTCCTTTATGGAGTTGTTCTCCCTATTCTAGGGCTGTATCTGAGGAGGTGGTGGTGCTTCGACTGTATCCTTCTTCCACCTCCGATGTGGTGTTGTGTCATTTCTTTTCTCCTTCCTCCCAACCTTCCTCCTCTTACCCGTCGGCTTTGCTACCAGCTCGCCCACCAACCCCACCCCCCCGACCCCACCTTCCCCAACTCGTCCACATTGCTCCCAACATTCCCAACCTTCTTTCCACTGTCCAACTTGCAAGCCAGCCTTCCTAACTGTTGTCCCACGTTCCCACCAGGCTTCTAGCTGTACCACAAGCTCTACTGCCACCCTAATCGGCTGCTGTTCCCACCTGAACCAGCCGGCCAGCCTACCTACCGACCCCCACTCCTTCCCGACCTCTCAACCTAACCGACAACTTCAGTAACTCTTTCCTCCCCTTGTACCCTTGCCCCACTGTGTTAAAGCCACCACCACCTCAGATATTCTCTTCTGGCTTTAGCCAGAGATTAGTTTGTGTTTGTTTTTGCTTTACAGTTTGTGTCGTGTTGTAAACTTATTTCCTTATTAATAAAAGTTGCTTTTGTGTTTCCACTTAATTTCCTAGCAGTTTTAGTATCAACTGGCCTCAACTATAAATATGAAGGTATTAAATCACAAATTCTATCTAACCCTGGAGTCACTACTATGAGGGAAGCCTATATTAGAGTGCTGCGTACTATTTTTAGTTCTCAGGCTTCATCCGTACAATAACCTAGTGGTTTTGCTAGTCAGAAAAATACAAACATCAACAAATTGTAGTCTAAGGATAATTGGGAAAGTGGAACGCCGATTTCTGAAAATCAAGGCTCAAGGGTAGTTTTTTACTATTGTCATGAACCAGGACATATGAGATGACATATCATAAGTTGCTCAAAAAGAACCAGAAGGGGTTTAGATCACCAATCAACTAACAAGGTCACTACTGATAGCCATTCAGAGTTAGAATTTCTCGAGATTTGCAGATGAATATGCTAAGTTCATCCAATTTCAGGAAGCATCCAAGTTGCCTTTGTTAAGTTAGGTAATAATGATACTTGTTTTCTTTCCTCTTCCACACAATGTGTTATTTATTTTAGTGCTTATCACATCACAAACAATCCAAAATTCTTTTCTATTTTTTATAAACATATTTCTTCCGCGACTTTAACTGATAAATCTACCTTTAATGTGCTTAGTTTATCAATTTTCTTTATATCTTATCTCTATTAGCAAAATTATACATGCTCTAAAGTATATCTTATTCTTCCTCGACCATTGTTTGTTTAAGATAAAGAAGCTTATTGATAAAGGACAAGCGTCAGTGGGGCTATATATTTTGGATAACATACTACCTCAACCAATAACCTGGTTTAACACCTTATCTCCTTTTGAGGTTCATTGTCAATTAGGTTATCCATCATTTTCAACGCTGAAAAAGTTATACTCCCAATTTTAGTAATTATCATTTTTAGAATGTGAGCGTGTTAATTTGTTAAACACCATTGTTTGTCTTATGTTCCCAAAATTAATAAGAGTTGGTTATAGTTTTGACGGTTCATTCTGATGTTTGAGGATATCATTTTATTTTATTTAATGATTTCAGTACTATAACTTTTTGGATGATTTTTCACATATGACTTGACTTTACTATATGAAATCTTGTATTTAGTTATTTTCACATTTTCAAGACTTTAATGTCGAAATTAAAACAATTCAATGCTTCAATTAATATCATGAGAAGTGACAATGCAAAAATAAATTTTTTTTTGCATATTTTCATATATACATGATACAAAACAAGATGTTTCACCAATCATCCTGTGTCGATGCTCTATCCCAAAATAGAGTAACTGAAAGGAAAAATAGTCAGCTTCTTGAGACAACTATAACTTTTTTATTTCAATCAATTGTGTCCAAACAATTTTGGGTTTATGTAGTTTCTACTACATGTTTTTTGATCAATTAGTTGCCATCTATTGATAGAACCAAACATCCCATCGAGTTTTATTTTCAACTAGCTTTTTTTTCCATTGAAACACGAATATTTGTGTGTACTTGTTTTGTTCGTGATACTTGTTCACAAGTCTCTAAAATGGACCCTAAGTCATTAAGTTGTATTTTTGCTGATGCCACATTTAGTGAACAAATCTCATTCTTTGGTGACTCATCATTGCCTATATCCTCATAAGATTCTGACGAGTTGTTAAGGCATCACATCATCAGTTTGTATGTCCTGCTCTAGCTCCACCTCCATCTCCACCACCACTACTAGTGCCTTGGCCTAGACCACCAATGATTAATGTTTAGGGATAATTACATACAAAGCTCAAGAAACATTGCTATTTACAAATCAAGTTCCCATGTGATATTTTGAACTATGAAACCGATGCATTTATGCGTGCCACCATCAAACCATTGTGAATTTGATAAAAAAATATATATTGTTTGGGGTTTTATTATGACCTTGAGTGAGAATTTGAAAAATGGATGAAAGAGGGTGCTTGACTTGTAAATATCAATGTTTTAGGTGCCCTGTTTGTAATTGCCCCTAATGCTTACTCTGGAAGACCTCGTCCCACTGATCCCACTCCAACACCTTATCATATTCTTAAGTGGATCTTCCTCCTAGTGACCTTGATATACCTATTGCTATTTGATGAGGTAAATGTCAATACTGCTATCTCATTTTCTCTTGTGTTAATTATAACCAGTTATCCCCTATCTCTTGCTTGTTTATTGTTTCTCTTGACTCTAGTGAGATTCCAATATATGTTCAGTGAGTCTTATCCCATTCTGGGTGGTGGGCAATGATACTAGATGAAATGAGCACATTAATTGAAAATGAAACTAGTGAGCTAGTTGAATTTCCTTTTGGCAAGAAGACTCTTGGCTGTAAATGAGACTTTTAGTTAAGTTTCTTTCAGTTGGCTGTGAATGAGACTTTTAGTTAAGTTTCTTTCAAATGGATTTGTAGCTCATCTCAAAGCTCGACTGGTTGCTAAGAGCTATTCTTAAACTTATGGGATCAATTACTTGAACACGTTCTCTCCGGTAGCTAAGTTGACTTCGATTCACTTATTTATGTCCTTGGTTGCGATAAAAATTTGCCATTGCACCAGCTTGATGGTGATTTTTCAGAAGGGGTATACATGGAGCAACCTCTTGGGTTTCTTGCTCAGGGGGAGTTTGGGAAATCATTCCATCTTAAAAAATTATATGGATTGAAGCAAAACCCTCAGCCTGATTTGTACAATTCAGCCAAACAATAGAAGAGTTTTGGATGCCAAAAAAGTAAAAGTGATCACACTATATTTTGTATGCAATCTGCTTCAAGCATCATTCCATCAGTAGTTTATGTTGATGATATTATTTTTACTAGAAGTGATGTGCAAGGAATATTATCATTGAAATCATCTCTTCAAAATTAGTACAACATTAAATAATTGGGTTCTTTAAAGTACCTCTTAGGTAAAGGAGCAACAAAGGTATCTTTTTATCTCAACAAAAGTATGTTTTGAATTTGATAGTAGAAACTGAAAGATTAGGTGTCAAACCATACAGTACTCTGTTGTTTCCTAAACAACAACTTATCAAGGATAGAGAGCCTTTTAATGATCCTATATAATATAGGAAGTTATTGGAAAAGGAAACTATCTCACAGTGATTTGCCTTCACATTGGTTATTCAGTTAGCACTATAAGTTAGTTTATATTTTCCCTCATAGTCTATATTTTGCTAGCTGTAGAACAAATACTATGTTACGTCGAAAGAGCTCGTGAACAAGGTATTTTATATCAGAATCATGGGCATAAAAAATATTGAATGTTTCTCTGATGCAGATTTGACAAGTTCAAAGATTGATATGAGATATATTACTGTATATTATGTCTTTGTTGGTGGCAAGTTGGTCTCATAGAAGAGTAAAAAACAGAATGTAGTATCACAATCTAGTGCATAATCTTAGTATTGGATGATAACTCAAGCTTCAAGTGAAGTGTTGTAGGTTCCCAACACTTGAGCGAAATTGTCGTTAAGATGACAGTTCCAACATGGCTGTGGTGTGATAACCAAGCTGCAATTCATATGGCTTCAATTCTCGTCTTCCATGAACAAAGCAAGCACATTGAGATAGATTTTCATTTTGTTCGAGTGAATTTCTGTTGGTCTCCAACTCTTGATCGAAATGGGTTTTAAGATGACAGTTTCAACAAAATTGTGGTGTGATAACTAAACTGTGATTCATATTGCATAATTTTCACGAACAAACTAAGCACATTGAGATAAATTGTCATCTTGTTTGTAAAAACATTCAACAAAATTTGATTCCTACAGTTCATGTAAAGATTGGGGAATTTCTAGGGGATATCTCACAAAGGCTCTTAATGGAGCTTGGGCACTTGTATTTGTGACAAGCTAAGCATGATAAATATCCATGCTTCAGGTTGGGGGGGGGGGGGGGGGGAAGGTGCAAAAAGTTGTCCAAAGCTTGTATATTAGGAAGCTTGATATATAAATCTATTTAGAGGAGTTCTAATTACATAATCTCTTCTATATTAAAGATATTCTTAACATATAGAGTTGAGAGTGTATATAAACATGTGACATATATTTTTCAGTTGGATAATAAGAAAAGAAGAGTTGTTTTTGTTCCCAATATGCTTGCTGGATGTGTGATTTCCTCGACTGCAGTATAAGTGCAACTAGCAAATTGTCGGGAAAGTTATCTTTTTATACTAGTGTGATGCTTCAATCTTCCACATTATGGTTCTTTTTCCTTTACTTATTTTTTTATTATTTTGTTATTGATAATGCAAACGTCTTCTTTTTTTCAAATTTTGTCAAATCGCCTATAAAATAGATTTTAATGGGTGTAAAAGTTCAGTTATTTAGTTTTTGTGGTTTGAATTTCATGTTGATTTCTTCCGATTTAATTTATTTTTCATTTTTATTCAGTCCTCATATTTTTCGGTTGTTGCACCTAAAAAATTGAGTTTTTGCGTATTTAATAGTTTTTTTTTCTTGAATCTTAATTTCTTTGTACGATTTACATTTATTATATCATCCTAATTGCTTTTGGACCTTTGGATTGCCAAGCATTCTGCATTAATAAGTGTCACTGATTATCCATTTAAAGGAGCACATGTTTTTGTATTACTAATTCTTCTTTAATAACTTTTCTTATTCTAAAATTAAATGTTGGTGGTGCTGTAGGTCATTTCGTTTGGCATAAAACCATATTCATAATAGAAGATAAGGATTATTGTTCAAGTTTAATAAGAGAAATGTAAGAGGAAAATGCATAACCTGGCAAAGAAGTGAATGTTAAAGAAATAATATTGAATTATGTATTCATGTACTAGTAACTTATTAAATTTGGGAAGAGTTAGTGTAGATTTTATTGTATGATTGTCATGAACTTTTAAGAGATGTCATTCTATTTTTGCCTATATTCATTGATCTTCGAAATATCTTCATGCCTCACATATAGTTAAATTATATTTTAACAAGGTTGCTAAATGCAAGAATTATTGAAAATTAGTCTTACAAATACGTAAAATTTGTAGTTTATTTTGTATAATTCCATGGAAAATGAAAATTTATTTATTTATTTATAGATCATCATGTTCACATTGATGGACAAACTAAATTAATTAAAAGAAGTTTGAATGACTTATTATGATTTCTGATATCACATCCTAAAGCTTGTTAGGCTAACGGTGTGACACATCAGAAAAATCATGAGAAGTTTCACTCAATGTAGCTTAAAATTCAACTTATTTGGCATATTTGATTAGGTCAATTGAGTTGTGTAAGAAGCCCCAAACCTTGCTCGAGTATAACTTAACTCACCTGAACTAGCCTGGTTGAAAAGATAATAAGATGGCCACCACAGAATTTTAAATAACTCATATTATCCAATGCATAAGCCATCAAGGCTATATGGCATTTTATATAATTTTAAATTACTCAATTCTAATTCATAAGGCATTAAGGCTACACGTCATTCTATAATCAATAGCACGAAAAAAATTCTCTCGACTCTCAAAGTAAAATCCATTATTTGTACTCCAGCCTGTTTGATTAGACCTGGTTGGCTTTGGATTCCCCCTCCTCTTCCCTATTGAATGCTAGCCTGGAACCTGGAGATATAGAACAACACGGTGAGAGATATTTAGTGAAAAATGCCTAAAATATTGAATTAGAAAATAAAGAAGTTCAATGTGAACATTAAAAGCTTGGCGAGTTTAGAATATGTTTGTCCAATGGCCAACATATTATCAGTATTTATGCGTACAAACTCATAGCACCATTCGTACACAACAGTCATTATGTTGTCTTACATAAGAATCCGAAGTTTATTAGAATTTATGCGTACAAACTCATAGCACCATTCGTACACAACAGTCATTATGTTGTCTTACTTGGATATGTGCAGTGTGTATTATAGGTCACGCAATCCTCTTAATTGTTTCCTCCTTATTGAAAAGTCTTGCTACATGTATTCAACACTCATCTCATGTAACAAAAAAGAGAGATTTACATGCATACCAGTCGATTCTTATGTATTTACATATCCAACATCTAAATTTTAATTTGTGCATATGTCCCTTACCTAATGCATGAAAATATGTATTTCACTTTTTAGAAGTAAAAATAGTGGTCTTATTTATTTGATATTGAAAATTTTGGTGATATGAATGTAACAGTCAAAGTTTAGGTGTTAGATATGTAAATGCATAAGAATTTGGTGGTATGTATGTAAATGCCCCAATAAAAAAATGGAAATAACTAGGATTTATCATGCTAAAAAACGGCAAGTGCTACATCTAATGGGTCATGATTTTCCCCATGGAAGTCGACAATAGATTTGGAGATGATTGTCGATCTGTATCTTATATGGTAGATGGTTCTTATTGGTCTGCCTCTCATTTGGTGGAGAGAATGATGCGGGCGTCTCCCACTTACAGAGTTGGCGCAGTATCTTCCACATCTGGATGAGATGCGGTTATTCGAAACCTGCTTGGAACAGTTTAGAAGCACAACCCGAGGCCGACCAACCTTCCTTATGTGGGATTACCACCTCCTTGTGAGAGGGGGCCCACTTCTAATTACCATGGTGCTATTTATGTGCTTTTATCGTTTTTAGGTTTCAATTTTCATTGTGTTTCTCTCGGGATAACCGTCGGAGTCTTCTATGTTCACTTTAGGGCTATATCCAAGGGTTAGTGGTGCTCCGTCTGTATATCGTCCTGAAGTGGTGACTATTTTACACTTTACCATTCTTTGCAACCCTCCATCCTCTGCTGCTGTCACCTTTGCTACTGCAGCCGCCCCAAAGGATAACATCTTTGTTGTATTGTGCATCCACCAAACCTCCTTGCCCTTCCAGCCACCAA
The DNA here is from genome assembly GCF_001263595.1 of Phalaenopsis equestris. Classification (NCBI taxonomy): domain Eukaryota; kingdom Viridiplantae; phylum Streptophyta; class Magnoliopsida; order Asparagales; family Orchidaceae; genus Phalaenopsis; species Phalaenopsis equestris. The sequence goes on along the minus strand of NW_018164486.1, from coordinate 382,678 downwards.
GCCTACCTATTTCGACTAGCCTGCCGTCGTCACCTTCCCCTACTGCAACTCCCCTGAAGGACAACATCTTTGTTGTTCCTTGTAGCCACCAAACCTCCTTGCCCTTCCTGCCACCAAGCCCCTACCTATTCCAGTCAGCCACACGTACCTCCTTGTTGCAGACCAATCACCCTATGACCCTTTCCTGCTTGGCAACCGGTCATTCCTCCTCTCTTTGCTACCTTTCGACCCTCGCCCCCTCCATACCCACTGCCCCCTCTTATACTGCAACACCACCACCCTCAATCCAACCCTATTTCGAGTTTATGTTTTGTCTTTTGTTATTTCCTACTTATATGTGTTTTGGTTGTGATACCTGAGTTAACCAAATCACAATAGGAAAATTGATTTATTATTACAGAAAGACATTAGGCGATTACAACTGATATACTTGAAAAGAAAATAACAATAAACTCATAAATTCAACTTAAATTAGGGTGGATCTCAGGAGGGTGGTGGTGATTATCGATGGGTTGAAACGTGGGGGCTGGTGGACAAGATGGTCAGCTAGCAGAAAACAATGAGGCAACGGTTCCCCTAGTTCCAGAAAGCAAGCATGTAGTGGATAACATGGAACAACTATCTTGAACGATGCCAACCAGTGGGAAGAGGTAGGGTGCGGGTTCTAGAGGTGGCAGTGTGTGGGAAAGGGAGAAACGGTGGTTGGGGAGGCTGGGACAAGCAAGGACAATGGTACGATTATGGAGGGGGGATGTTACTGGTCGTTGGAATTGCCGCAAGGTTGCGGGAAAAGGGTATGGATGGTTGAAACAATAGGAAAACTATCTGGAATGACTATTTGATTCTTGACAGGGACGAGCAATGACGTTAGCAGTGATGGTGGTTGTAGGGGACTGCAGGACGTCAAAAGGATGACTGTCGGGAGGGGGGGGGGGGGCACAAAGGCGCCTGAAATTAGAAAAATTGCAATGAGGAGAGAGATGAGGGCGGTTTTGGGGCGCCAGTAGTAATGGAGGGCGGTCGGGGTGACGTGGTGAGGATATCGATGGGGATCAAGGAAGATAATCTCCTCCTCGGGAGAGATACAACTGGAGCATCTCCCAAACCCTCGAATAAAGCTCTCGAAGAGAAAAACGGACATTGATGGCTGTCCTAAACAAAACTCACAAAAAACTAACATTTGAATCCTATGAAAATAAATATATAATTGCAGGGTAATTAGAAGTGGCCCAAGAGGACCGACCCAACTTCTCAAATTGGACCCAACTTGGATTGGTTCGGTCCAGGAGCGCTAACTGGGTCGCAGAACTCCCGCGTTAGGATCTACACGATTGCTTTGACATTAGTTTCTCGGGACTTGGGGAACTTCGACCTCGTTCATCAAAGCTTCTCTGTTCTCGTAGTATGAAGTCAAATCTACCACATTAAAGGTAGCAAGGGACAGGTGTTTAAAATTAGAAAAATTGCTGTGAAAGGAGAGACGAGAGCGGTTAGGGCGCCTGCAGCAATGGAGGGCGATCAGGGTGATGTGGTGAAGATGTGGAAGAGGATAAGGGAAGATAATCACCTCCTCGGGAGAGATATAACCGGAGCGCCACCCAAATCCTCAAATATAACTCTTGAAGACAGAAACAAACATCGATGACTGTCCTAAACAAAACTCACAAAAAACTAACATTTGACTCCTATGAAAATAAATATATAATAATAGGTTAATTAGGAGTGGCTCAAGAGGACCAACCCGACTCCTCAAAAGGGACCCAACTTGGATCAGTCCGGTCCATGAGCGCTAGCCGGGTCGCAAAACTCCCACATCAGGATCTACACGATTGCTTCGACATTAGTTTCCCAGGAATTGGGGAGCTTCGACCTCGATCATCAAAGCTTCTGTGTTCTTGTACTATGAAGTCAAAACTACCACTTTGAAGGTAGTAAAGACGATAGTTTTGGGGAGCCTGCAATAATGGAGGGCAGTCGGGAGTGACGTGGTGAGGATGTGAAAAGGGATAAGGGAAGATAATCACCTCCTCGGGAGAGATACAACCAAAACACCACCCAAACCCTCAGATACAACTCTCGAAGAGTGAAACAGGCATCGATGGTTGTCTTAAATAAAACTCACTAAAAAATAACTCCTATGAAAATAAATATATAATAATAGGATAATTAGGAGTGGGCCAAGAGAACTGGTCCGACTCCTCAAATGGGACCCAACTTGGACCGGACTAGGAGAGCGCTAACTAGGTCACAGAATTCCCGTGTCAGGATCTACATGACTGCTTCGACATTCGTTTCCTGGGATTGGGAGAGCTTCGACCTCATTCATCGAAGCTTCTGTGTTCTCGTAATTTGAAGTCAAATCTGCCACATTGAAGATAATAGAAATGTCATAATCCCCCGGTAAATCAATCTTTTAGGCGTTGCTATTCCAAAGTACATCTTGATGAAATAAATATTTATTCTTTTTTGACACAAATTGAGCTGAAGCTGCACATCGACGTAGATTCTCATGTCATTAAATTTGGTGTTTGCCTCTTCCACTCCCCATACTTCACTGGATGTATCTGATAAACAAGTGTGCAAGGAAGAATCAAATATGAGATGAAATTTATGTCAGATTGAACAACTCTCACTAGCAATCACTTAAGAGAGGCATCTTTTTATTCTCGGATAGGACTCGAATCCCATTGCAAAATTTTCTTTCCCACTATGTTCCGAAAATAATTTTTAAAGCTGTAGTTTATCCCTCATGTCCGATCATCTGTTGGGGGTGCACTACTGAACAAACTTTTACACTTAACTGACTCCATATAGTTTTCAATAAGCGACATCAAAGAGCCTCATCTCCGACATGCTGGACCTCCCTCAACCGAGGAAACTTAGGACGTAGACTATATATCTGAAAATTATGAAATCCTCTTATTTGATGTTGTTCTGTCTCTAGTATCGACTCCACAAACTCATGGCTCTCTTGGACATCTAATAATAGGTTCTGTTGATGCTCTTCTCAATGCCTGCCAAAAGGTAGTTCGATACACCACATCTCATACTCCGCTTGAATGCTTATTACCTCGAAGTTACTTCCTTCTAGAACAATTACCATTAACTCAGCTGAAATCTCTCTTCTGGACTCAATTGGAATCAATGACATCTTTTCCTTGTTAACTGGAAGTTGGGAATCCTTTTTGAAGTCTTCATCTTCTCCTGGATCACCGTTTATTTCTTCAACTGCTCTTTGATCAGTGAAAGAGTTCATTATTCTAGTTGTACAATTTGTTTCACTATGCCCAAACCTGTGACACTAGAAATACTTCCCACACGTCGACCTCATTCATCGAAGCTTTTGTGTTCACGTTGTTAAATTGTAGCTTACAACTAACACAACAATCCAAATCAAATTAGGGTGGATCTCAGGGTGATAGTGGTGATCAACGAGGGGTTGGAAGGTGTTAGGGTGGTGGAAGAGATGGTCAACAAGTAGAAAATATCTAGGTAGCGGTTCCTCAGATTCCAGACAACAAACATGCATTAGTTAACAATGTGGAACAACTGTCTTGGATGATGACTATAGGTGGGAAGGGATAGGGCGCATGTTTTTGAGATGACGTGTGGGAAGGGAAGGATTGATGGCTGAGGAGGCTTGAATAGCGGTACTGTTACAACGTGTACGACAGTGGTCGTTGGAACAACCACAAGGCTGCAGGAAAAAGGGATCTGGATGGATGGAACAATGGGAAGACAACCTGGGATGATGGTGGCAGCGATGGGGGATGCATGACAACAAGAGGATAGTTATTCGAGGCAGTCACAACGAAGAAAAATGTCTGGAATTGAAAAAAACTGCAATGAAATCAGCGGCGGTGGCTGCAACAGTGGAGGACAATTGGGAGTGACGTGGAGAGCATATGGAAGGGGATAGGGAAGATAATCACCACATTGAGGGAGAGAAACAGCTAGAGCACCACCCAAACCCTCAAATACAACCCTCATAGGGAGAAACGAACGCCGACGATTGTCCAAAATAAAACTAACGAAAACTAACTCTAGACTCCTACAAAAAATAAATTTATGATAATAGGACAACTAGGAGTGGCCCAAGAGGACCTGCCAGCTCATCAACAGGGATCCAACCTGGTCCGGTTCGATCCAGGAGTGCTAGCTGGGTCACGGATTTGTTCGCGGAACTCACACGTCGAAGAGCTATAGGACCGCTCCCGTTGTTGTTTGGTAAATCCTGGTATCATAGAAGGGTTTTGCCTCCACTTTATTCTCTTCACTCATAGGATAGCTTAATAAAATAATTGTATCTAATCATTAATATATTGCTTTCTTAAATTGGATTGGAGGATGGGGATAATTGGTGGTTGGCTTTCTAAGTAGCACTTTTCCAGTTCACCTACATGTTAGAGATCTTAAAGGCATCTTTAATGACATGAAACAAAACTGTAGAGTCAGATCAGGTTCCATGCATGATATAACAATCATATTTCACATTCCTATTCATTGAATGTCATAAATCAATTTCATTCTAGTTACGTTGGTCGGCTGCACACTTTTTCATACCAAACATAAACTTGTCAGTCAGCTTAGAGTATTGTAAATTAAACCAAAATCTGGTCGGAACTCGTTGGCCTTACCCAAAACTAGTGAAAAATCTCACGAAACCATCGAAACTAAATAGCCATACCCAAAACTGGTCAACAATCTCACGAAGAACCAGAAAATTATGTAGTTTTAGGTTTCTAAATTTTCTCAGTAATATTGTATCCCATTGATGAAGTGATAAGGATTCTATTTTCTTATTTTCATCTCAACTGTCCATTTAACCTGTTGTTTGATCTAGAATGGTCAAAGGCCCAAAGAACTTTGACTATGGATGTTTTTTTTTATAACAAAGTGCTTGTTTTATTAAGCCAAAAGTCTCATTTTTGTTGGGTCATGCCAAAAATGCGCGTTGGGTTGAGGATTTGATGTTTAAGTGCATTGATATGAAGTAATTGCAATTTGCACATCGGTTGATTGAAGTCATAGAATCGGTAAGGAAACAATTGGTCCCACCTGAGCTAAAGTTTTGAATGGTTAATTGTGCTGTGGTTTGAGCTTTTCTATTCAACCAAACTGATTGATTTTTTTCTTGGGAGGTCATCGTACTTTCACCACATGGAGTTATTTCTTAATTATTTTAAACTTTCCAATTTTCTCATTCTCCAATTGAAGTTCCATGATGGCCCTCTCTTATGTTGTTTCATCTAAATGATCTACACTTTTATCCATATGACGCTGTGAATTGAGCCATTCCAACGCTTGTTTGATTGTTACTATTGTAACTAAGGACACGTTATCAGTTTATTCTTTAGATTTTGGATTGCTCTTTAAGATTGTACATTGCATTGTAGGTGAATATATCTGTGTGATCTAGCCAAGTTCCCATTGCTTCTTGAATATTCTGCCATAATTGTCGTGTTATCTGATCTAGCATTGGGTTTGTCAAATTGGAAGTAGGCGTACACTCTTCATTAGAGTACTACCTAAATCACATTATGAGATTATGATGATATATGCAATCCTACCTTGAGGTCAATAGATATATCAACCTACTTCTAGGTTAGAATAGGCAAGGTTTGCAAATATCGGCTCGGTTCTTGATAAACTTCATTACATATGCTAGCTGCTCCCACAATTAAAGTTTTTTGGTTTGGGCCATCTAAATGATTCTTCAAATTTCATTTTATCTTGTAAATTCTTAGAAAGGTGGTGTATCTCAAGCGATGAGCTTCTCAAAGTTTAGATTCCTTCAAATCTTCACCACTTAGCAAAACCTAAATGACTTGTGAATGTAATACATTGTTGTCCATGTTGAAATCTATTTGAATTTTTTCGTTTGCCTCTTCATTCTATTCAATTGATGCGGTTTTCCACTTGTGATTTGATATATAATTAGATTTCTTAAGGCATAAATGTAAAATGCTCTAAATAAATTATACACATAATTTTAACTTTTATTAAAATCATCAAAAGTCATTCCATTGTCTTCTACACATTAAACGGATTATTTTGATATAGAAGTATATGCTATTTTCAAAGCTGAGAAATTTATGGAATTAGTTTTTGTGTGAATAATTTCTTTCTAACAAAAAAAAAAAAGGGGGGGGGGGGGGGGGGGGGGTAAGGGGGAGGGATGAATGAGTAGATGGAAGTTAGTTGGGTAAGTAAATTCTGATTTTTCGTGTTTTCCTTCTGTTTAACAACTTCAATTCAAGGTAATTATGTGTTATGAGGAGAAAATAATTTGAGCTAAAAGTGTATTTTCATTTTAATTGATTTTAGAATTAAATTATGAGCTAGAAAATATTAAAAAATTTAATATTTGTAATTTTAGGTTTTTTCATGTAGCTGACCCCACTTAGTGAGATAAAAACTTTTTGTTGTTGTATGAAATAAAAGTTTTAGGGTGTTCACTTCGAGGTGATCAATTGTCAATTGGGCGAGATATGCAAATTCTATTACATGACGTAAATTTATTTAGTTTTTTTTTTTTTTTTGTATTTGCATTTATATATAAATTAGACTTAGGTATGCATGTGCAGCTTTCAGTCCATATGTGTAGATGATTGCACATAAATTTTAATGATACGTCAGAAAATTTTCATACGGCAGAAGGCATGTGTAGCTTACAATTCATGTGTAGATGATTGCACATAAATTTTAATGATTCATGATCTCCATTAAATAAATTATGATCATATATACATTTTATTAATTGGTGACACTTTATGTTGGCATTTAATATTTGTAAATTACTAATCAGGGGATGCGACATTAGACTAAGTCAGATTGGCACATTTTCGCTAATTTGACACAATCATCATGCCATTTAGTTGACACCGTGCCGTGCTGTGGGAGGATTTTCTATTGGGCATGTTGGCAACCACATTTGCTCTCCTTGGGTGGAGTGGTATCAGATGTACGTGTTGCAGTCCTTTTGTAGCTTAAGGAATCTACTCTATAAGTTGAGGCTTCTATTATAACTCATGCGGCTAGGAAAAAAAGAGAGAGAGTCACAAATGATTAGATCGCACTATCCTGAGGGATAATAGCAGTCCGCCTTTATGTTTCGGCATGAGACCCAACTTAAGAAAATACTTCCCAGAAAACTAAGATCATATAAATTCAAAAATATGAATTGAGACATATGCCTATTATGTTAGAAACCTTAAAAATATTGAATTTGTTCAATTATTAATTTTTTTTATTTGATTTTGTCTCATGAACTTGTAACTCTTGCATTTGATTCTCATCTCTTTCTACCCCTTCAAGATTCACGTCTAATACCTTTACAACATAGCTTTAAGACAACCTAAACGAAATTGTATCAATTACAACCGGTAGATATCAAATGTATCTTGTGTACTTGTGGGACAGGCCTTCATGTGATGATTCTAGAATTTCTTTATGAGAAGCAAGCTTTTAGACACCTTCTGCATGTGGTTGATAATTGGTACTGGCGTGATTATTCTAATTTTTTTGTAGCTTGCTTGCTGTATTTTCATATTATAAAAGATGCATTTTTATTGTAAATATTTTTCTTGCAGGCAGCCGATTGATAATTGGTACTGGCGTGATTATTCTAATTTTTTTGTAGCTTGCTTGCTGTATTTTCATATTATAAAAGATGCATTTTTATTGTAAATATTTTTCTTGCAGGCAGCCGAAAGCTATTTAATAGAGTTGTTTGAGGATGCAAATCTATGTGCCATTCATGCAAAACGTGTGACCCTAAGTAAGTTAATTAAGAGGTTATCCCATTAATGTGGATTTTCTAATAATTTATCTTCTTTATAATCGTCTATTTATTACCTAGCATATGCGGCTTTTCTTTTTCAGAAATCGCTATCTTGAATCTGATAAACTGGATGTATATAATATATCATAAATATCTGTCTATCTAGTCTACAAAAGTCGGTTTGGTTTGCTAACAATGGCACTCCCTTATTCTTCTAATTCGGTTTCTTCAATTTGTGTGTCTTTTCCCTCAAAACGGTTGTTGCTTTCTAGTTTTTGTTGATCTCCAAACATGCTCCACTTTGCGATATAACCAAACACATCAGTGTTGATCTCCTGACATGCTCCACTTTGCGATATAACCAAACACATCGAAGATTATTAAAATGATGGTTGATGGCTAATTGCTCCACTTTGCGATATAATTAAACACATCTAAGATTATTAAAATGATGTTTCTGGTTGATGGCTAATTGCTAAACATCACATAAATCAAGGTTGAGACACATCACATCAGATGGAGTAACTGATCATCTCTTGTCTTGTAAGATGGACTACATTGATGAATTTGAAATGCCAAAATTGCCTAAGGAAGATGTCCAATTTGTCCCCCGCTTTGCATATGGTAAAAAGATTAAAAATCAACTCAAATCTGCTTGAACTGCATTCTGTCACAAAATGTCTATACCATCATAATTAGGTTATCGAAAATCCTTGGGTAGTTTAAATCATGAACGCTAGGATCATTGAATGTGTGACATCACGGGAATAAAAATAAAGTTGTTTCAATCATCATTGAAACTGCTTAAACGATGTCCATTCATAAAACGTGTTGCATTAGTGCATTCTGGGTGTCAAATTTACTCAACAATGGGCCTTACATGATCGAAACAACCAAGTACCGTGAAAATGGCGGATTGTCGGCGTAATAATTGCGATTTGGGCTTGAATTGCCTTCATCACCATCAAAATTGTTTGAACAAGCTCAATTCGTAAAATGGACTGCACTAGCATGCCTTGATACCTATATTGTCTAATTCTTGCATGTGAACCGGCGACATGTATCTTAATGCGAGATGATGAAACATATTCCGAGGTGAACACAAAGGATGGCATACAAACATCAATTACTGTACACAAATCTCTATTTTTGATTTTCCTTTTTAATATCTGATATTAATATTAATGTTAATACCATTAAAAATTAAATCCTAAATCAAAATGTTTGATGGCTAATTGCTAAAACATCAAATAAATCAAGGTCGAGACACATCACATCAGATGGAGTAACTGATCATCGCTTGTCTTGTAAGATGGACTACATTGATGAATTTGAAATGCCAAAATTGCCCAAGAAAGATGTCCAATTTGTCCCACGCTTTGCATATAGTAAAAAGATGAAAAATCAACTCAAATCTGCTTGAACTGCATTCTGTCACAATGTCTATACCATCATAATTAGGATATCGAAAATTCTTGGGTAGTTTCTATCATGAACTCTAGGATCATTGAATGCGTGACATCACGGGAATAAAAATAAAGTTGTTTCAATCATCATTGAAACTGCTTAAACGATGTCCATTCATAAAACATGTTGACGGGAATAAAAATAAAGTTGTTTCAATCATCATTGAAACTGCTTAAACGATGTCCATCCATAAAACGTGTTGCATTAGTGCATTTTGAGTGTCAAATTTAGTTAACAATGGGCCTTACATGATTGAAGATTTTCGGCGTAATAATTGCGATTTCGGCTTGAATTGCCTTCATTACCATCAAAATTGTTTGAATAAGCTCAATTCGTAAAATGGACTGCACTAGCATGCCCTAGATATTGAAACTACCTAATGATACCTATATCGTCTAATTCTTGCATGTGAACCGGCGACATGTATCTTAATGCGAGATGATGAAACATATTCCGAGGTGAACACAAAGGATGTGAATAATCTCTATTTTTGATTGTCCTTTTTAATATCTGATATTAATATTGATGTTAATACCATTAAAAATTAAATCCTAAATCAAAGTTGTTTGGATGATAGCTTCGGCGTCAGCGCACCGTGATTGCAGAAAAAAAAGATGTTTGGATGCTGGCTTCATGGCCGCGCACCGCCGAAGCGCAAAATATCTGTGTAATATCTAAAAAAATTGATCCGAAACCCTTAACGTAAAACTCTCTTATCATCATATCGAGGGAGGAGGGTGCGAATTTTCATCCATAGTTTTATTCTCGATCTTTGCATGATATACATCTCTCTCTAAACTCTAGTATGTTTGATTTCTTCTTCTTTTTCCATTGAATTGCTTTGCATTCCACATATAATAATAATCTCCAAAATTACAGAAGTCATTGCCATTATTTTTTGCTGTTTTTCATATAACTCATGATTATCATTGATTTTACATCAACTACTAAAAATGTGCCTCTTGTCATAGTGCAAAAGGACTTGCATTTGGCACGGAGGATTGCAGGAAGGCGGCATTGGTGACATTTTCAAATTATTTAGAGAACCAAAACTATCGTTGTCGCTCGCTTTTAACATTTCGTATCTGGAGAACAAGCCTGCCAAATTTTTAGATTTCTCTAACGAAAACAGTTATACTTTCATTTTTTTGTAGTACCATTGATCAATAGTTTAGCGTTTTCTTTTGTAATTTTGGCATCCCATTTGAGTAGTATACCACTTCTAGTTGGTTGGATGTTGATTTTTCTCCTGCGGTTCGATTTGTAGAACACCTTTGTAAGCCCAATGTTACTTATTTTATTTGATAGATTAAGGCTAATTTCATTGAGTTTTTCTTTTGCTTCGTTTCATAGAAAAATTTTTGCGTACATCGTCCGGATGACGTAGCGCAGCATCCGGACAATGACGGCGATTTCCCGATCATTGCAGAGAGGGGAGAAAAAAAAAACTCCACGATCAAGTGTATTGCGGTTGTTGACCGTTTGGACACGTACCCAAATATCACTTATGTTTCATAAAATATGTTTTAATGAAATATTATTTTGTTACTAGTTTTTCATTTCCACATCCCGTTGTACCCAATCTGACGATTCTCTGTATATTTATTCATAGACAATCTAATATTGCGCTTCAATGTGCGGTTTAGGGCTGTCAATTTGGCTCGTTGTTCGTGAACTGCTTCAATGTGCGGTTGGTATTCAAGAGAAAATATTGCGTCTGGAGTACAACGAACATGATACAGTACAACGGCAGTCCGAGCCCCACTCCTTCCTGCTGTATCACCTCCGTTGTCCGGACATTACTCTACGTCCAGACTCCAAGCTAAAATTTTTTCTGATATTAAGACGCTCAGCTTGCCTTAAAAATAAAATAAAATCAATGCTCTATTTTTAGAAACATACATAATTTTCAAACCCATCAAATTTATGCTGTACATTTGTTATCAAAATATTAAATATTAATAAAGTTACTAAATATATCATAAATTGGCTCAGCTTAATCCCTGCGCCATTTCAACTTAGAATTTATCGCTCTTTATTAAAGTCAGAATCCGCTCAACCGAAAAATCATGTCCTTCAAACTTTTATCTATCACCGTAATTACCGCGTTGCGGCCATCATTTTCTCTCCGTAGCTTTCGCTGGCTGACATATTTTATTATACAAAATCCGCTCAACTCCGTGCCTGGGGCCCATACGCGGAAAGTCACGGTGCACTTTTTTCTTCAAACGTTTAATTAGGGCTGTCAATAGGGTTTGTTGTTTGCGAATAGCTCCTCTTAGGCTTGTTTAGAAGTTCGTGTTCAGCTCGTTCACTAAATTAACAAGTCGAACATGAATAACACGAATAAATATTTGTTCGTTTATGTTCGGTTCGTTTTGGCTCGAAATAATACTAATTAATTTTATATATATATATATATATATCTCGATGAGTGTGTGTGTGTGCTGCGTACCTCAGCTTGTTGGTTGGCATCCACAGTGTAAGACCCCTCAGATCGAAAAAAATATTGCATCAGGACTTCGCACGTAGAGCTGCATGTAGGGTCCAATGAAATCAGGTCATGTGGAGGTACTTTAAAAAAAAAATCGGTTCGGTAACACAGTATTCCCTCCATGTTATTCCGTATTATTCAGGTTTTATTATACGTTATTTAGGTGTTATTGTGTTATGAGAATTTTCCTGGTGTTACAATGACACAATAACAAATCAATAACACTTGAATAACATGCAATAACACATGAATAACACACAATAACACCGGGGGAATATTTTTTTATGTTACGGAGCAGATTTTATTTTTTTTAATGTCATCGCCACATAACGTGATTTCATTGGACTCCACACGTAAGTAAGTCCTGATGCAATATCGGGGGTTCAATTCTCCTCTGACACAGTTAACCTTAAGGATGTGGTACTCGAGCCTCTGATGATTTCTCAATGGAGCCGAACATAAAACATGAATTACACATTGAAATCTCAAAAGGCACTTATTAAATTTTACGGAATAATGATAATTGCAATCAAATGAAATTTGACTCATCAATGTTCTATATTAGGTCATGTCATATTGTAACATTTTTTTCTCAAAATGTCCACTTTGACTTCCTTAATAAATGAACAAGTCGTGGTTTCACATGGAAAGACTAAAGAAAAATCTATTCTTTAAGAAATGTAAACCATTGCTTGCTCAAAAAGTATCAATAGACACCCCAAAGCAAGCAACAACTAACCAAAGCCATAACCAGCAGCAGCAGCCATCATATGGAACCGCGACATTAACATCCCAAGGAAAAGCAACGGACAACTAACCAATAACAACTAACCAAAGCCATAACCAGCAGCAGCAGCGACAATAACATCCCAAGGAAAAGCAACGGACAACTAACCAAAGCCACAAGGAGCAACAACCCTCTGCGACACCAATGATCAAAACAGTGAACAACACCATGGTACAAATGCCAATCAATGGAAACCACAAGAACCATTAATAGATTGCCATGCCTACAACAGGATATCAAGGAAAAACAACGAGGAACCAACCAAAGCAACAACGAGCAACAACCATCAACAACTCCAAAATTAAGAACAACGCACATCACATAATCATAAAATCAGACAAACCCAAAATCTTTAGAGTGGCAAAATAAGAATAAACAATAGCTCAACCAAATCCAAACCAATACTAAGTAATTGCAGCTTGAAAGACTAAAGAAATAATATCCCAATAAAATGACACTTTCATTAAATGGTTGAAACAAAATTTCCATCCAAATTTTATGAAAGAGTAAACGATACCAAGATATAATTCCTAACGAATGGTAAAGTCACAGAGCAGAGAATATGTATATCATAGCTAATACCCAACACAACTAGAGATATCATGATACTAATAAAATAAAACCAGAAGAAATATAATGAAAAAAAAAAATCATAAACACTAAAAAACCCCAACAGCTACAAAATTAAAAGATCAAAGAAACTAAACAAGAATATAATTAAATAACAAAAAAACAAAACAAAGAAAAATTAGAAACACAAAAAAAAAAAAATCCGTCAATGAACTAAGGAATAAAAATATTCCTAAGAACAATTGATATTTAATATAAGAAAATAAACAAACAAACAAAACAATAAAAACCAAAGAAAATAAAAACAAAGAAGAAAAATACAAAGAAAATAAAAACAAAGAAGAAAAATACAAAAAGAAGAAAAACAAATATTAAACCATGGGCTACCAAAAGAACAATCTCAAAATCCTCAGAACAAGTAAATTTACGTAGAAAAAACCCTCAGTTAAAGAAAGAAGATCAACCAAACCTTTTAATTTCTAGGTTTTATCAATCAACTGAAGGAGATTCTCATAGAAAGATCTACTGCCTAAAACATAACAAACCAACTTGAGATCACATTGTTTAGATCCAATATCAATCTTCTCATAAGAGAAAACAACCTTATCATCTGCGCAAGACACGTAAGATAAATCAAAAGTAGAAAATTAGATATATTAGAGAAACTAATCCTTTCCAACTTAACACCATCATAAGACCAGAAGTAGAATGGGAAGAAGAAGAACGGAGAGGGGGGAAAGAAGACTCCATGAAGAAAAAGGAGAAAAGCCCCAAAATCCAAAAAAGCAGCAAAAAAACAAGAAAAAGAAAAGAAATCTAAAAGTTTTCCCAAGAAAAGGTAAAAGAAGAAGGAATCTCTATGAAATTTCTGTGAAAACCTTAGGAGCTCGAAGAAACACTAGAGGGTTTTAATAATTGCCAAATGGGCTCCAATGGTCTCGCGAAGCTTGTCCCTTTAGATATTAGAAACTCATATCCACACAACAAATGAATAGAACAAAGATAGTACAAATTAACATGTACAAGATAAAGGAAAAAATCAACAAAAATCATACAAAACAGAGTGGTATCCGCGAACACAAAAATGTGTTAGAAGAATGAAGCTAAACACCATCACCAATGACGAAAAGTGAAACCTTCAAGAATTTCAATAAATATCTTCAAGAAAAAAAGATTCCAACAAAAGCATAAAACTTATTTTTATAACTTTGCTTATTTATATGAAATAAATCATCACAAATAATATCATTATTAGTATGACTATTTAGCAAACTACAACAAAAAGAGATAGCTTCATACAATGTCATTCTGGTAATGAATATAAACATTATTAACATAAATCTCTTTAATAAAATTGGAAGTATGTCTGACTTTAGCCTTTTGATACAAAAATTTAACATCATTCTCTTTCTTAGAAATTCAAGAGCATTTATCTCTTTGTTTGGTCAATTCACCATCGCAAAAAGAAGCATTAGCAATGTTATTTTGAATATTAGAGGCTTGACAAAGGAGATCATTAGAAAGAGGGTGATGATCAAGAAGATTCATAATCAAAGTATGCTTCTTTTTAGGTTGAGCAATATGGTTAAAAAGAGCATTAGAAGAATTCCAATTCCAATCTTTTAAGACATCATTAACATTTCTCAATTTATTACAAACAATAAAAATTCAGTCACCCCAAAAATTCCAAACTGTAGAGACAATAGATAAAAAATTGGGACAAAGACTAATGTAATTCTTATATAAAAAAAATGAAAATACAATTTAGTAAAATTGCACAAGGAAAGAAAAATAGAATGATGATCAGAGGAGTATGCTTCAAAAGCTTTTGAAGAATAATAAGAAAAAACATTATTCCAACTAGTATTACAAAGAGCTCTATCAAGAAGACGTTGAATACGACTATTTAGCTGATTATTAAACTAATTATAAGAATAACATAAATTTGAAGCTCAATAAGAACAACCACAAGAAGTAAAATTATTAAAATCGCAGAATTTACTTGGAGTAAATCATCAACTTTTTTAGTAATTCTAATAATACAATTAAAATCACTAAGAAAAAGCCAATGATCAACCATATTACTGGCCATATCATTGATAGAACTCAAAAGTGTTCTCTTGTTCATAGTATTATTGTCAGCATAAATGAAAGTTACAAAAAAGTAATAGAAGAAGCTTATATAATATTCTCATGAATGAATGGAGGATTAGTATTAATGAAAATAAAGTACAAAACATCCATATTCTACTTAACCCAGATTCTACCATTCTTTGCAAAACTAAATTATTAAAATTGCCTTCACTAACAAAGAATATAAACTTTCTAGAAGCAATGGGATTAGAAGAAACAATATTAGAAATGTTAGTTTTCAAGAGACATAACACATCAAATGCGTGGCCTTTAAATGAATTTTTGAAATCAACAATATGACAAAGATTATTTAGTCCTCTAACATTCCAAGTAGCAATATTAAGAAAAAAACATAATTAAAAAGATCAAAATAGAGGAAAAGAACGAAACAAAAAAGAAAATATCAAATTTTCTATTTTCCTTTCTTAACTCTCGAAGAGGCTTGATGCATGCTAGAAGATTCACAACGACTGAGTAATTATTTAGCGTTTTAGTGATAGACGAAGATCCAACACATACTCAGGTAAATAATGCGACATTTAACAAAAGAAGAAATCTTGAAATTTAGCATGAAAAACCTTTAAAAATGAAAAAAATCACACGGTCTTCCTCTATTGATATAATCCACTATAGTGAGTATATGTGTACACTATTCTCCCGAGTTAGGGAAGATGAAATTACATAGTTGATATACAATGGTGTTTCAAAAATAATAATTGTAAAAAGTCGCAAAAGCCGTAGTTGATTACTATGGAGGCAATAGTCCACCATAAATATTGTAAACAATGGCTACATCGCCAACTTGTAGAGTTGTAGTTGAAAGCCAATATTAATTGACCATGTGGGGCATAGATGGTTACTTCACGAGTGCCGGTGGCCACATAGGTTGTAGCAGAGAGTTACAGGAGTTATGAGCGAAATAGGTTGTAGTTGGTCACATAAGACGTTGTGGTGAGCCGTGGCAACGCCTGTAGGCCATAGAACCAGGAGTTGGGAGCTGCATGAGCGGTGGACCACGTAAGTCATATTTGGTCATGTAGACCATAGTGGTGAGTTGTGGTAAAGTATGTAGGTCATAGAGACCTGAGTTGAGAATTGTACGAGCTGTGATAATGTCTGTAAGCTGTAGAGTCCGCAGTTGGGGGCTTCATGAGCAGTGAACGTGGCGGGTCATAGTTGATCATATACGATATAGTGGTGAGATGCAAGAAGAAAACTTCAGAAGTTCAAAGAAGGATACCATATTATGAGTACAATGATTGTAAGTAGTTATTACAAAGAGTCACACTATATTTGGGGCACGTTGTTACATTGCTTTTTTGGTACATTGTTGTTCCATCTTCCGAGTGTGTTGTTATGTCATTTTTCAGGTTTGTTGTTACATCATCTTCAGAGTATGTTGTTGCACCATCTTTAGGGTGCATTGTTGCACTATCTTCATGCTGCATTATTGCCCCATCTTCATGGTGTATCGTTGCACTATCTTCGAGGTGCATTGTTCTGTCAAACGCCTTGTTACTCATAATGTACTCTAAGATTACGCATCACATATTGTGATTCTGCAAGGGGTTTTGTTGCAACAACTTGGGGGCAACTGATGGTAGTCTAAGCAGTGGTCGAAGTTGGTTAGTGACTACAAGAGTGCACCAAATCTTCAGTGCAGGAATGACGCCGTGCTTCAACTCCTTCTTCTCCCGGTCCTTCTTCAGGCTTAGCTCTAGGTTCACTCTCAAGAGGGGAGTAGGGATTATTTATAGAGTATGGGAGAGAGCGCTCCACAAATAAGGAAGGAATCCAAACCACTTCATTAGACGGCCTGGAGAAGTTCTCTCGATTGGACAACATCTTGTGAATATTTGAGTGCCTTAATTATGTCAGAATTGAATGTTCTTATGCTTGCTGGATTCGTCTAGTTAAGATGCTCGACTTAATTATAAGTTTTTCAGATTTGAAATCCATTTCAATTAGATACTGAAAGCTTCTAAAAGTGGTTTAACAATTTGATCCAGGCTTCATTTGACTCGGATTAGACCAAATTTGATATCATTGGGTTCGTCGCATCTAGACCGTTAGTTTGATTGTAAGTTTTTTAAAATCGGCTTTCTGGATGTTTTTTAACTGAAATCGGCATTCTGATGGTTTTTGTTGAGAAAATTAGGGCGAAGAAAAACAAAAATGACACAAATCCAGAAGAACACATAGATTTAATGAGGTTCAGCAATGATGCCTACGTCATCGGGAGTAGAGCGGCGACCTCCTTTTCAATATTCAAAGAGTGCAGGATACATAATAAGCCCTAGGGTTACAAACAGACACATATATATAAATAAGTTTATTTATAATCCTAGAGTAAACCCTACAGTACAATATGTAATTATCAAATTACCCCTGTATCGTATAGCCCCAACCCACATAACGCAACTTTCCAATTTGGACAGATTCTTCCGCTCCGCTCCACTTCGTTCCAGCGTCTGTCCCTATATGATATATGAGCCATACCATAACGTTTTTTAATTGAAGCATAAACATTTCTCAGTAAAAAAATTATCATTTTTTTTTTTTGCTGTATATTATTCTATTACCAAAATAAATATAAACAGAAACCAAATTAGACGAAGCTTGAGGACGCCTTGGAGCTTGCTATCTGTATTTGTTGAAAAAATTCATCAATGATCCCCCACGGAGCATTTACAAACGTACCCACATAATCCATGTATTTACATGTCTAACATATAAAATTTCAAATTTACATGCAGAACCTTCAAATTTTTAATATTACATAAGAAATATCACTATTAAATCTCTTTGATGTCTATGACATCAAAGTATTATAAGAAAAAAAATGTCGTCTCAATAAATTTTAAGCAACAAACATTCGATTTCAACAAGTTTATTGTCAAACTAAACATTTGGACGAGATGAACTTAATGACACTAAAAGTTATCCAATCTGAGTCCAATTAAACTCAAATCAAACATCTGAAGTGGAATTTATTATTTTGGAGCATCAATTGGAAGATTAAGGAATCTGTAAATTTGGCCCGCATAAAGTCTTATCGAGCAGAATGACGATAAGAGTCAAGGGTGTAAGTGAGCCAACCTGACTTGTGAGTCGGCTTGAGCTCGGCTCGCTAAGTGGCTCGTGAATTGAGCTCAATGAGCAAACAAGTCAAACTCAAGCTAGCCCCGACTGAAGTCGTTAACTTGTGAGCTGGTTTGTTTTAAAAAATATTGATACAAATTATACTCAAAATATATTAAATTTAAAGGTTTTATCATTAATATAATAAAAATAATAAAAAAATAGTATTATTGATATGTCACTAACAAATTTTTATCAGCCAGCACGAATCTCGGTGCAATTTTTGGAACAAAAAACATTCAAACTTTGATTAAGAGTCATCCAAAGCTCCGATTTCAGCAAACTTATAGTCAAACTGATCGGTTCGATGAGACAGACCTAATGATATGAAAGTCAGTCCAATCCGAGTCAAATCAAGCCCGAATCAAATCATTAAATCACTATTGGAGGATTTACATAGGCATTTGAAGGATCAAACGAATGTCGAATCTAGTGAGTTCATAGTCAAATCGAGCGTCTCGACAAGAAGAATCCAACGAGCTCAAGATTGCTCAATTCTGGCATCGTTAAGACACTCAAATGTCCATCAAACGCCATCTGATCAAAAACAGCTATCCGGACCGTCCGATAAAAATGGTTCATATTCTTGCATTAATTGCACTCATAACACTATAAATAAAGCCTCACTTCTCACATCGAAGGAGGGAGGTTTGAGAGAGAACTTGAGGCTTTGAGAAAGAGATCAAATCCAACATCATTCTTGCCATCGTCGATCTTCGTCGATCACCACCGATCGTCAGCGACCACCGCCGACCTCTGTCGACCACCGACGACCACCGTCGCACACCGCCTCCCGCCGGTCCCCGCCGACCTCCGTCGATCACCGCTGAATGTCATCGACTGCCGTCGTCCACCGCTAACATCCATCGATCACCACCGACCTCCGTCGACCACCGCCGACCTCCGTCGACCACCGCCGACCATCATCGGCCACCCTCCATTCGGCCACCGTCGATCACTGCTGACCGTCATCCACCGTCGATCATCGCCGACAACCGTTGACCGGACACCGTCAAATGACGCTGTAATCTGAAAATTTAGTAACCCTTTCCCGTCTGTGGGACAAGGGAACGCTGTAATTATCAACATATAGTGGGTTTTTATAACTGTGTCAGGCCCCGTGGTTTATTCTCTTTACGGGTTTTTTCACGTAAAAACTTCTGGTGTCATCACTGATTGTTTCACTTTCATCTGAGTGTGTGATGAGTGTGTGATGAATCCTTGATGAATCCTCGTGCAACGCTAAGACGATAATCCATTACTCTACCGCCGCAAATTTTCTAGCACGCATCTGTTATATATATTTTTTCTCTCATAATTACTCATTCTAATTATCATTTTATTAAAATACTATCTTAAATTAATACTTTTTTTCTCTCTTTATAATAGACAAGCTGGCTCGTGAGCCAGCTCGAACTCATAGACTTCTAATATTGAGCTCGAGCTTGATAAAATTAATCACGCTGAAGCTAAGCCGAGGGTGGCTCGAGCTGCACTCGACTCGTTTACTCTCCTATAAGAGTCCAATGAGCCCAAGATAATCTAATTTCGAAGTTCTTAAGGCATATAAGCATTGAAAAAAATTATATGTTATTAAGAGAATCAATATGAATTGGCTCATTAACTATTTTGAGAGATTGACTAAATTTAACATTTCCCTCTCAAAAATTGTAATAATGCCCCTTTTTCCTTTTAAGGGGGAGGAGAAGAGAGAGGGTTGTCTAAATAAAACTTTAACTCTTGAAGTTTCAACGACTATTGGTGATCATCCAAATCGTGGCTAGCCCCCAGAGTTTGTCGCCTACCACCAAAGATTGTCGACCACCACCAACAATTGTTATAGTGAATTACAACTATTGTTATAGCAAACTATGACTATTGTAGTCATCAACAGCAACTTCTTCAGCCAACTACAACCGTTGTAGCCACATACTACGACTTTTATAGCCAACTACTATTATTGTAGCCAATAACTACATTTTGTGTGCCTCGATTATGACTGTTATAGTTAAACTACTATTATAAGCTGAGATTATCAATTTTTGTATGCTAATATTCCTTGCTCTGAGTAGCTCCGAGTGTGTTATAGACTTTTATGCAATGTTTAGACATTAAATTATCACTTTATAATCACAAATTTCATAATACACAATAATATATACGAAAATTTAGAGGTTACATATGTAAATACATAAAAATTTTGTGATATGTGTATAAATTCTTTTTTAATTTGTCCTAGTTAGAAAATATTCACTTATTTTTGTCATGTCTGTCAGTCCCTTGGTAGGGTAAAGTATGAAACTTGCACCCAACTTATTGTTGAGACGCAGAAAGTCTGATTTATCCAAAGCTAAATAA
>NW_018164486.1:350560-361845 GCF_001263595.1 Phalaenopsis equestris | reverse complement strand
GTTATGTTGTTTGTAAATATCGATCCATCCAAATAGGTATATGCTACTTCGTCCCAATATCACGAGAGCTTTCTCCGCTATCTTTTTCTGACTCTAGAAATGCATTACTTCATTGTTATATTTGTCCTTATCATGATTTTATCTTTCACTTTATTTTCCTCCTTGAATGACTTTGGCTCATTGAAATTAATTCTCTATATTTTTCAATAGCATAGCGGACTCTATCGCCAACCCTACATTAGATGTATGTTAATTGATTAAACCATTATAAAATTTATGCTCTATCCATGGGACATCTTCACACACACTTTCTCTCTTTGTCTCTCTCTTTCACATCTTTTTACCTCTACGTAGAGTAGCTCTTTTTTATGCTATCTCTATTTCCAAATTTTACACACACATTCTTCCTCCAATCTCCTGGGGTAGATGAGTTATCACCATTTATATTAATTATCATACTTTACTTAGAAGAAAATAAGGAATGGCCATCTTTGAAGACCTTGATAAAGACTGCATATTGATAAAATTATTGCACAAGTTTTCTCTCTATAATGTGAGGAGAAAGATAAAGGAATCACTTCACCCTAAATACACTATTTGTATCTTGACTAGTGCTCTGTTTACATTTGTGAATCACATCACTACATTAACATCAAATTAAACAATATTATTTTTTTGCCATTATCTCTCTATTAATATCATCATTATATGAAGTTTGATCAATACTTTTTTCTTTCGAATAACAAAAGCGTTTATGTCTTGTAAAGCAAAAGTATGACTTTGCAATAAAAGCTTCCTTAGAAAGAATAGACAGCATCATAAAGCAGTCAAATAAAAAGTAATAATTTGAAAAACCTTAAAAATATATCTAGATTCAAAGCGTATTATCCAATGAAGAAAACATGATGAAGGAAAAAACAACTAAAACAAAGTTCTCATGAGTATAGTCTTCCAATGAGGTACACGAACAAATTAATTTCTAGAAGGCCGACTCGAAGAAGCATGCACCTGCTAAATGAAAGGTAAAATGTTGAATCTAAGGCTTTCTATAGAGAAATAAGATGACATAGATCTAATCGAATTAAGATAAAAAAAACTCACCTCCACCCAAAAATTGACTTGAATGATATGTGCACACTAAAAATGTGACCATGTTGATTTTAAATGGATCTAATGGAACTGAAGGCCTGCTAGATGACCGAAGATTTGCAAGACGACAGAAGGGCTGCCGGATGATTGAAGCGTAGGTAGACGGTTGAGGACTTACCACACCCAAAACGTCCAGGTACACAAAAAAAAAAAAAGCCAAAATCAATTACAAATGTAAAAAGACATGACAAAAGATAATAATCTCCTATAACTCTCTTAGTAAAGTAGAGGTAGACATATAATTTTTCATCTTTAGCCCTCATCTCCTACAAATTGGAATTCTGTATAGTACGAATTCCATACTCTTGAGGCATGTTTTCGGTGACTTCATCCAAAGGACCTTTGGACATATCTACAGTTGCTCAATAAATTCAGCTTTCTCGATTTCACCTGGAGATTGACTTAAGATTATAGTGCTCTTCAAAAAGTAGTAATTTTTGCCTCAAAACAACTTTTTGGATGGTGCTCCAACACCCTTTTTTGGCTCCTAATTAGTGCGGACTTTTATAACAACTTGTTAAGTAACTACACAACTTGATATAGAGGACCTGCCAATATAACAAATCTCATCGACCTCATTCAATGTGGAACTCTACACAAGTCACCAAGTACTCGGACATTAATACGCGTCATAACTTGGATACGCGGCATAACTTGGCCGAAAAAAAAAAAAAAAAAAAAAAGAGTAACACATTCTAATAGACATGTGCCGCATCAAGATTATTAAATATTACACAAATTTAACAAAATTAACATAATTTCTTCTTAGTTTTGGCTTGCACTATTTTTTCTCTAAAGCTGCTAATGTCTTCCACATAAATAGTTGAACCCAACATCCGCGTGTTCCAGATGTGGAAGTGCAGAAGCCCGGTGTTAACTATTCTCGTTATGGAAACCAAAGAGCCAAACATTACGGTTCAATGCATCGTGAGAAGTGGAACCGACTCGGCCGTTGACATCAATGTTTTATTTGTAGAGGCAAATGACGAAAAGCCAATGTTCACTGCCTTACTCTTATAGACGAACATCAAACTAGCTCCCTACAAACCAATATTTCAGGAGCAACAGATTCTTCTATCAATAATCGAACAATGGCCGGAAAAACCATTTAAATGTCAATTTTTTAAAGGTGGACGGAGAAAGTTTCATAAATTTTTATTTTAAAAAAAGTTTTTATTTTTATGTAAAATAAACTTTAGGTAGATTTTTAATTTCTTTTTATGAGAAGGCATAGGAGTTGAGAAAAAGTTAAAAGACCTATGAACAAACATTTGACATGCTAAAATGCTTTCAGAGAAGCTCTCCAAAGCTCAACTCCTGCAACTATGTACAGCTCAAACACATTCTCCTTCCCTCCCTCTTCATTCACCATTTCTGACTAACAAGAATAGTGAGTGCTGTGCATAATCCTCTTCAACTTTTCCAGAATCCCAGCAGCCTTCCTCATGGACCTTGAGGTACCCCCGCAGGCCAGCTTCGAAATCGTCCCGTTCATCTTCTCCTCCTCCCCCACCTCTTTCAACTTCCTCCTCACACTGGAACAAACCGCATACAACACCACCACTGCGTTCTCCACATTCTTCACACTTGTCCCCTCCCTCAAAACCTTCAGCAACAGGGGCACACCGCCGCCATCCGCCACCTCTTCAGCAGCCTCCTGATACGCTGACAGCAATGCCAGCAATGCTAACGATTCATCCATGATTGTCGAAGAGCTGTTGGCAATCTCTGCAAGGCAAGCGTCGACTGCACCCGCCTTCACCGCCCGGACTTTGTTCTCATTCAACATACAGAGATTGAAGATGGCTGATGCGGCGTCCTTTTTGGCAGCCGGGCTTCCAGTCTCAAACAGATCGATCAGCGGTGACATTGCGCCCAATTCTCCAATCCTCACCTTGTTGGAGTCTAGAGCCGAGAGGGTGAACAGAGCGGCGGCGGCGTTGCCGAGGGTGTTCATTGTGCCGCCTAAATTCATCGATTGGATGAGAAGCGCGACGCCATTGCTCTCTCCGATGACTTTTTTGTTAGCGTCGTGGATGGAGAGGTTGAGCAATGCGGTAACTGCGTCCTCCCTAAGCTCGAGATCGTCAACAGCAGCGGATAAAATGGTAAGCAGTTGCGGAATGGCGGTAGGATCTTCGCCGACGAGCGCTCGGAAGGATCGGCTTCGTTTTGTGAGCTGGCGGAGGGATTTGACTGCTTGTTTGCGGTCGGCGGTTGAAGGGGAGGAGAGGTCGGTGAGGAGGGAGGAGAAGGTGCAACGATCTGAGTAGGTGATGAGGCCATCGGTGTCTGGGTTTTCTGGCGGTCGGAGATCGACACCATGGGTGGCGCACCACAGGGAGATCATGTTGCGGACGAGGTGGTTGGGGGTGAGGATGGTGGTAGAGAGGACTTGCTGTGTTTGGGGACATGTTCTGTTTCCGGAGCTGAGCCATTCTTGGATATAGGCTCTGTCATAGGTCTGCAAAAAGTAACGCACAGCATTGATGCAGGTTGGAACAGAAGAAATAAAGAGCAGAGAATGATGCGTATAGAAATTAAATAAATAACAAAAAGAAAAACAATCCGAGTTCCTAATGGTGAACAGATTAGTGGAAGAATCAATAAGAGTTAAGGAATTGAGGTTAGATCCTCAAATATGGGAACGGTTACAGGAAAAAGGAAAGGACAGCATTTATGAGAATTGCAATTAGTCACTTAAAAGGAGAATTGGAAGCAAAAAATGCAGTGTGCTGAATGAAAGCTGTTTTGCAGAGGCTAAGCAAGTGGCGCAAATAATAGAAGAGAAGATGACAAAAAAATATTTTAAAAAATTCAGAGAACCAACAATTAAATTAGGTATTATTTATTTTTATTTAAAAAAATATTGCTCTAATTCATAAATCATAACTATGACACGAGTCTTTTTATAAATTTTTTATCAACAATTAAATATCTCTCGTAAGAACCACCTTACTAAAAAAAAATCAGTAAAAAACGCAGACCGAAAATAATAAAATGTGAAGTAATGAATTACTGCATCGAAATGGATATTAGGTGTAAGTGAGTAGAAATTCTACTGCTTAAAATTTTCAAAAGACGTGACATGATCGGGTTCCGATCTTAATATATGGAAACTTTGGAAAACTTGATGTGGCGATTTCAAGAAAACAAGTTCGAAGATAAACCGTAATGGATTTATAAAAAAAGAAAAAAGAAAACAGAGCATCTTGAATCCTAAACCCCAAACAAATAGCGTCCGTTTCAAATCTGTAAGTGCAGGAAGAAACCCTAATTCGAAGCATTCGTACCTCACCGGTTGCAAGAACGACAGGATCCCTCATGATCGCTGACGAGAGCGGACATAAGAAGTGCTTCGGAATCGACACTGACGCTTGCGTCGAAACAACCGATTCGATCGCGCTCGTCGCATTCTTCTCAGACAGCTGCTGATGCTTCACCTTGTCGTCGGATGCCGGCGGCGGTCGCTTCCCTCCGATCATCCCGGCGGCGGAGCCAACTCGCAGCTCTTTAAGCGCTGCGATTACCTCGGAGGCCTCCTTGTAGGTCTCCGCTCTCCCTTCATCTTCCTCCAAGATCGCCTTTATGAGTCTCCTCAGTTCTTTCTTCAGTTCTTCCGCCGTCCTCCTATCAGAAATCGCCGTCCCCTCCGCCGCGCCGGACTTTGCCATCGACTTCCCTCTCCTGCCTATAAATCTTACGGATCTCAATCTCAAAAACCCTAATCGAATTGCTGGTTTTCTGCTTCACTGGCTTCCTCTTCCTCCTCTTCGTCTTCGCCTTGCATCTCTCTGTCTAAAAAACGAGATGAGATGTGGCGTTTACAGTTCACCGGAAGTCTTCTTTAATACGCCTCTTAATACAACGAAGGGGCACGAGTGTGATACAAATATGCAATGTTCTTCGTTACTCTTATCCTGATCCGCGGAGCAGGTTTAAATCGGGACCACCCGTCCCCGGTGCCGGTGGTCCAGGCCGCGATTTCTACAAGGGTTAACCGCGGGGTGACCGGGAGAATCTGCTGGCATTATGGTAGGACCCACATGGCAAAACTGAGAATGGGTGACCCACGCGTTCCACAATCATGGTAACGTGGCTGGACAGCTGGCAGTTATTTAGATTTTTATGGAAAATTGGAATTTCAGTTTAAAGTTTCTGCCATATTGTTGATGTTGCTTCCAGGCTTACTGCGTCTGATCGGGCCAGAGCAATTGTGACGGCAGTTTTTTTTTTTTTGAATAAATTGATAATTTTTCCCATTTTAATTTAACTTTGATATACTTATGTGAGATTTTACTTGTGTGGAGTCTATGTGACATTAACCCTTGGTCAGTTTTTTTTTTTTTTTTTTTTGGAATAATTTGATAATTTTTTCCATTTTCATTTAACTATGATATACTTATGTGACATTTTAGATGTGTGGAGTCTATGTGACATTAACCCTTGGTCAATGCATGGAAAGAAAGGGAGATGGGTCCAACCACTCCAAAGTGGGTTGGGATGGTTGTTAGAGGGGCTGAACACTCCCTCTCTCATCTCCTTGGGGAGTCATTTGGTATATGAAGAGGTGATGAAAATGTGCTTATGTGTATCATGTTTTTGGTACTGTTGCTAGGAACACAAGGTGTAGTGCCACATTGTTGCACATATAAGGTTCTAGAATTCATAGTACCCATTTAATATTATAAGCAATGCATCCATAGGCGCACTAGGCGCAGTCGTGTTGGTCACCAATCCAATAGTTCCTCTGATACATCTCTAACTGAGCAGTTAAGGCACTGGCGTAGAAATCAGATTGGCATTTATTTTTCTAATTATGATGCACCATGTGATCAACAAGATCATAAACAGTAGTCTGGATGGCGAAAATGTCCTCCTCTATGATCTTCATTTTGGCTGACATAGAAGTCATACTAGTGGAGGGTCGAGGCAGAGAATAGGATGTGATCAACAAGATCATAAACAGTAGTCTGGATGACGAAAATGTCCTCCTCTATGATCTTAATTCTGGCTGACATAGAAGCCATACTAGTGGAGGGTCGAGGCAGAGAATAGGAAGTAGTGGGCTGCGAGATGGAAGACTAAGAAGAACTTGCTTCGAGCCCCAAAAACAGAGTGTTTATCATATAACATCACATTAGCTTTAAATATGAGCTTCAATGGATGAAACAACTCCTCCCACCCCTCAAAAGTGACACTTGATTGCTGACAAAGGGCAAAAATAGTAGAATTGTATCTTAACCCTAAAGTAGATCCCCCCTTTGTAGCATTGAAAATAGAGTGAAAAATCAAAGCCCCAATATTGATGGATTTCATGATTTGAATGCAATAATTGAGAGCAACTCTCTCTTGTCACCTCACTCAAATTGGTTGAGGGCAGGATCTTGGTATAAATCAAATAATGCCAAGCCTTGGAAGGTGCATTAAGTTTCGATGGAGAAAAAACTGACTTTATGGTCATTTCTCACCTTCTAAGTCCCTCTCCCGCTAGTTAAGAAATTGATGATTTTATCAAAGTCAGAATTAGAAGGGACAAAGTTGGAGTAGTAACTCCCCGGGAAATCTTCCAATGAAAACCACACATTGATGCACGAAGGGGAGATAGCTACTCGCTTCTCCCTCACATAAACAAAATCTGCATAGGCATTAGGGAAGTTGGCGTAAGACTTTCGAACTATAGGAACTACAGCTACACAAGTGATGTAGCAGAATTCCTCCCACTTATGTCTCACAATCATACTCTCCACTACTTCTACGAGGTTGATAAAACCTCGCTTAGCAATCAGTTTCTTTGCTACCAAATGGTTATTATAACGCACTTGAGCTTTGGAGCTTACAAATTTCATTTTTTTACACGAGCCATGAAAGAGTAAAGATGATGGAAATACACAGAAATGACGTAGAAAGTGATGGTGGGTGCACATAATATGAATGTTATGGGCTAAATCAAGCTTTTCCCCAAGAAATTTTCAAATCACCTAAAATCTCAAAAATTCCCAGTTGAAGAAGAAAAATCAAGCTTATGAAGAGAAGTTTACCTCATATAAATTATTTCCACTCTCTAAAGCTTCATAAATCAAGCAAAAATTAAAGATATGGGGAAGCCCTAAGTATCGCCTCTCTATCGTTGAAGGAGAGTTGGAGAGGAGTCGTCGAGAAAAAACTTAAACGAGCCTCTCTATCGTTGAAGGAGAGTTGGAGAGGAGTCTTTGAGAAAAAAACCTAAATGGAAACGAAACTAGTTTAGGCAATTTATCGCTTAGGTAGGAGTGGCGCCTAGGTGCCGCCTAGGCCCCGTGATAGTGGTGCCAATGCCTTGCTCCTTTTGTCTGGAGCCTTGGCTCCTAGGCGCCAAAATGACTTGTTCTTTTGAAGCCAGGGTTACTAGCTTAGATGCGCAAGGCCCATATTTGGTCCCGGTCATAAAATTTATAATATTTGCTCCTCCATTTGTCTTAATTCTCACAAAATCCTAGATTTGTGATAAATGAGGGTTACTCGTTTTCCTTCTCATCACATCTCCATTCTCTATCACCTAATCTCCAACAAAATCTCCTTCCATTTACTGAAGCGTGCTTTATATATAATTTGTAAGGAGAACCATCTGAGTTAGGTAACACCTATACTATTAAGATTGGCTCATGTGTTGCCAGTCTTAAGTGTCACCCTGCCCAATAAAGTATGCATCTCTTTCAGTTCAACAAAAAGAAACATCCTCTAACCCCTTCTTGTAGTTGGTCAGTTGAACTAATAAAAAGAACCATATTAGAAATAGGAAGTAAGGAAGTGAAATGGACTAGACATATGCCTAAACTCTACATGACTCTGAAAAATACTATTCTTGATTGAGAACTAGGGTATAAAGGATAACATTGTTCCTTCTAACGTCAACAGTCATACTAAAGTCTAGTTACAACGAGAAGACTAATGATTCACTTTCTTACGTAACATTGTTCCTTCTAACGTCAACAGTCATACTAATGATTCACTTTCTTACATCACACAATCACAATCAAAGCATTTCAACACAAACTTAAACATTCAAATTCAAGAAAACCACATCACAACAACAAAAAGCACTTTTAAAGTACATCGCATGGGTGGCCTCCCAAGAAGCGCTTAGTTTAAGGTCCTCGACCTGACGATTTCAGATATTACATGAGATGCCCCAACATTAAAATCTCTTTTACCTGCAACTTTTTCCATCCTAAATAGGGTTTAAGTCTCTGTCCATTTACTTTAAATCTCTACCGCTTTTAGGATCCTTAATATCAATAGCGCCAAAGGGATGAAGTTCTACTACAGTAAATGGTCCTGACAACCTAGATTTAAGATTTTTTAAAATAATTTTAATCGAGAATTAAGCAGTAAAACCTCTCGTCCAAGCTCAAAATCCTTCCAAAAAATCTTTCAATTATGTCATTTCATCATTTTTTCTTTATAAATTCTGACATTTTTGCAAAGATTTTTGCATAATTTCTTCAAGTTCATTTAACTATGATAGTTTCTTCTCACCAGCTTCCCTTATATTATAATTGAACTCTTTAACAATCCAATAAGTTTTATGTTCCAATTTTATTGGTAAGTGACAAGCTTTGCTAAATATGAGTCGATATAAAGACATTCCTATGGATGTCTTATATGCAGTTCTGTAGGCCCATAATGCATCATCTAATTTTAAAGACCAATCTTTCCTATTATGTTTGACAATTTTTTCCAATATCCTCTTATTCTCACAATTAGAAACTTTTGCTAAATCACTTATTTGAAGATGATATGTTGTGGCAATCCAATGTTTAATTCCATATTTAGTAACTAATGCCTCAATCATTTTTTTATAAAGTGGATTCCTATATCACTAATGATCACTCTAGGCATCCAGAATCTACTAAAGATATTTTTCTTTTAAAAATTTAACAACACTTCGAGCATCGAAATTTTGTAGAGCCACTGCCTCAATCTATTTTGAGAAATATTCCACAACTATCAGAACATATATATTACCAAACAAGTGAGACAAATCTGAGGATATGAGAACATGTAATGTAGATGACTTTCTTAAGTAAACATATTTTAGGTATTTGAGAAGCACCTTTATCTTAAGTTTAGAGAGTTCCTCAATAGAAAGAATAAGAGGTTTACTATTTTCTATTGTATTAAGAATCTCAAACCTCTCCTAAAAAACTTTTGAACTATCAGTAATCAATAGAGCATATTCATCCTAA
Source organism: Phalaenopsis equestris (assembly GCF_001263595.1). Taxonomy (NCBI): domain Eukaryota; kingdom Viridiplantae; phylum Streptophyta; class Magnoliopsida; order Asparagales; family Orchidaceae; genus Phalaenopsis; species Phalaenopsis equestris. The sequence goes on along the minus strand of NW_018164486.1, from coordinate 352,468 downwards.
CACTAAGAAATATTCTCCTCATCCAAATCTTGCTCTTTTGATTTACTTTCATAATTTTATCAAAAATGATTGATACATAAATAATCAATTAAATACATCCAAAAACAAACATCTTCATTTCCTTTAGAAGGATACTTCATAGATTCTAATACATTTGAATTTATCTCATGATCATTAACTCTTATTGTTAATTTACCTTTCCACACATCTATCATTACTTGTCCAGTGGCTTGAAAAGGACTAACTAGTATAATGAGAATTTCTTTATCATCCTTCATATCTAATATATTGAAATCAATAAGGAAGATAAATTTATTCACTTTAACATTAACATCCTCTATAACCCATTTTGAATAAATGATCGACCGATCAGCCAGTTGAAGAGTTACAGTATTAGGAGAAACTTCTCCTAATCTTAACATTCTGAAGATAGATAATGACATAAGGTTTATATTCGTTTCAAGATCACATAAATCTTTGCCATAAAATCTTTCTTTAATTGCACAAGAGATAGTAAATCTCCCATGATCCATAAGTTTTTGAAAAAGCTTTTTCAGAATGATAGCACTAAACTCATCACTGAGTGCAACTGTCTCATAATCTCCAAAATTTTTCTTCTTATTGAGGATGCCTTGCATGAATTTACATAACTGGGCATTTGCTCCAGAGCCTCGACAAAAGGAATCTTAATTGTTAGCTTCTTAAAAACTTCTCAAAATTTCAAAAATTGTTGATCTAGTTTTTGTTGTTGCAGTTTTTAAGGAAAGAGAGGGGGAGGATTTTTTAAGTTAATTTGGTTTTTCTAATTCCTTGAATTATTTTCCTTAGGTTTTTCAAGTATTGAATGCTCTTTCTTTAACTTAAGATTATTCTGACTACATCTTCTAACTCTTTTCCACTCCTTTAACTTCACAACTTTGACGTGCTCACTACTCTTCTTCTTCAGAGTTAATCTCAGCATTACTAGAAAGAGTTCCATGAGGTTAATTGCTAAGCGATTTGGCATGCTGCCTCAACTAGTTCTCATTATTTCTTATAACAGTGCCTTGACTATGCAGTTGATTTCTCATTTGCAAAATAACTTCCTCATTCGATAACTTCTTCTCCTTAAATTATGAATTTTGGTTAAATCTAGGAGGAAAAGAAGGTTTAAAATTAAAATTAACTTGATTATTCTAATTTCTAGCAAGATTTTCTTGATTATTACTCCATTATTCGTTTCCTCTACCATAATTGTTATTTCAGTTAAAGTTAGGGTGGTTCTTCTAACTTGGGTTGTAGAAATTGGAATAAGGATTAGTAGGTCGATTGTTTATCACATTTAGAGTCTCATATAATGAATCGTTAGTGTCATCCAATTGTTCAAATGAATTTTCCTCAATTAACGGTGATACTTAAGGTTGACTTATTACAAATTGGTCTAAATTTCTATATATACCTGCTACTTGAGAAGTTAAAATCAAAAGCATATCAGTGTCATGTACATTAGCTACCAACTTTAGGTTTACTCTCTCAACAGGGAATTGACAGTTTTTAGTAGCCATCTCCTTAGTTAAAGAATATGCCTCATTAAATGGCTTCGAAATGAGCAAACCACCAACGACAACATTGATATTAGATCTAACGGATCCTACTAAACTATTCTAAAATGTCTGGATAATAAGCCAATCAGGTAGAGCGTGATGCAGAAACTTCCTTAGAAGTTCTTTAAATTTCTCCCACGTCTCATATATCAACTCACATGCATGCCGACAAAATGAAATAATATCATTCATTGACTTTTCCATTTTTAAATGCAGGAAAAAAACCTAAGCCTAACAACATCATTAGAAATTCCATTATAGCGAAACATGGAGCAAAGTTCTAAGAAACTTGTCAAATGTAAGTTTGGATCCTCATACGGGGTTC
>NW_018164486.1:349912-350460 GCF_001263595.1 Phalaenopsis equestris | reverse complement strand
TGAGGGAGAGTTCAAATTTTGTCCAAAATTTGATGCTTTCAAAGAGAGAACTTGGCTCATCTAAAATATAATATACTCAAAGAGAGAGCAAAAACTTTAAAGTCATTAAAGGTGACATTCAACATATAAACAATTTGATATCAGCATAAGCAAAAAAAAAACATAGTTCAACACTTTTACAAATTTAAATCCTCAAAGATTTAACTCTTCCAACCCTAAACACTATCGAAGGGAGAGTTTAACTCACCCAAGGTTTGAAGATGTTAAAGGTTGGGCTTAAAATTTGCAATCTTCTTAAGGAGAGTTTATCTCATCCAAAATATGTAGTCAAAAGGACAATTTAACTCTTATAAGATGCGAAATCATTGAACTGAAGTACAAGTTTTAAAGTCATCTAATAGAAGTTCAATTAATTTTTAAAATTTATGTTTTCAAATAGAGGGTTCAAAATTTGAAGCTATCTAAAAAATGGTTCAACTCATCCAAAATTTGAATTTATTCAAAGGAGAGTTCAACTCATCTAAAAAATGAAGTCAGCTAAGAAAAAA
>NW_018164486.1:335936-349812 GCF_001263595.1 Phalaenopsis equestris | reverse complement strand
TAATAGTTCAACTAAAATTCTCCTAAATTCTTCACCATCATATCCCCTACAACAACGCTAGAAAAGCTTGACCCCTGACAATTGCTTCAACGCTCAGGTGGCTGACGCAAGTGCACGGTCAAAGTAGTATCATATTTTTTTGAGTCTGGAATGTTGATCCCTCAGAGAAACCAGGTGAACAAATTTTGAAAAAGGTTTTAGCCAACTTAATTCATCCTCAGTTTGGAATTTACATAAACATAAGTTGTATTAACAGTCCCATCTGCAATGCATATATCTTTAAAATTTACTCCTACATAAATTCTAATTATCCTATTTGAATTGGTGATAATTAGGTGTTAATGCTACCTTCCCTTGCAGTGATAGCAGTTGAGTGTAGAAAATAAGAAAGTGCAAATTGAAAATATGGCTAGTGACAAATATGAGCAGTTATCTTCTTTACTCTCTCCTAAGTGAATAAAGAAGATTTGTTAAAGCAACCTTAATTTTTTAAACCCCACTTTGAACCCAACAATGATTATCTTCCTATTTAGCCTCATCTCCTTATAGCTTACTTTTGTTCCATACTCTATAGTTCAACCTGATCTTCCTAGTTGCTCATGTCATAACTCTCCCAAGTCATAATGGGTTCACAATGGATTTTAATAAATTATTTCGCCAGAATGATAAGTAAATAAAAAATAAAAGAAAATCATCACATTAAAACATTAAAGACAACTTAATAACATTATCACATTTCTACACATCCCACTACATTACCACATGGAAAATATAGAGGAGATTACTCATAAGACATTGTGAAAACACCACAAGGTTTCATTGAAACCAAGAGAATCCACATATCAAAGTGTTTACAGAAGCATACAAGACTAAAACACAATAATACTGATATTTCTCCCTCAATACCGCCTTGAGAATGCTCGAATGCCCTTGCTGCTTTCTTGTAGACTCTCCTCACTTTAACACTCAGATCCTCACCAATTCTCTACTCTTAACTTGCTCTCCCTAGCTGAGAGCAACCCTTTTATTCTAAAAATAACTCTCTCTCGATAAGTAGAACTTCCTTAAGTCTTCCTCTCAAAAAGCTCTCTACAACTCCTTCAAGTCTTTTTAAATTAACCTTTGATATCCTCAGTTCAAATTGCCTCTGGTCTGCCTAAATGATGCTTTGAACAGGTGGGTTGAACCGCTGTAACTGCACTAGGTTCAGTTCTGACGCCTAAGTATTCTAGCGCCAAGACCCTGACCTTCACATCTGGGGCCTTGGAGGCCAGGTTCAAATTGCCTATGGTCCGCCTAAATGATGCTTCAAACAGGTGGGTTGAACCGCTGTAATTGCACTAGGTTCAGTTCTTACGCCTAAGTATTCTAGCGCCAAGACCCTGACCTTCACATCTGGGGCCTTGGAGGCCAGTGGCTCGCGCTTCTCGCGCTTAGGCGCCGACCTCTCTGATGCACAGATATAGGGGCTGGCTCCTAGGCGCCCCAGAAGTCTAGTGCCAAGACCCCACCCCACTATATTGCCTTTTGCTTCATTTCACCTCCTTTTCGCTCTCTGTCTCTTCCAATTTACTCCACTCATAATACCTAGTTATACCTGCAAGAAAAACAAAAAAAAAAATGCCTTCATTTAAAATGCAATTTCATCCAAAAAAGATGTGCAAAACATAAATGACTTCATGTAATTAACTTGCTCTCCCTAGCTGAGAGCAACCCTTTTATTCTAAAAATAACTCTCTCTCGATAAGTAGAACTTCCTTAAGTCTTCCTCTCAAAAAGCTCTCTACAACTCCTTCAAGTCTTTTTAAATTAACCTTTAATATCTGTCGGCACTATTTTTGGTGTTGGGTTTGCCCGTGATATCCTCAGTTCAAATTGCCTCTGGTCTGCCTAAATGATGCTTTGAACAGGTGGGTTGAACCGCTGTAACTGCACTAGGTTCAGTTCTGACGCCTAAGTATTCTAGCGCCAAGACCCTGACCTTCACATCTGGGGCCTTGGAGGCCAGTGGCTCGCGCTTTGGCGCCGACCTCTCCGATGCACAGATATGGGGGCTGGCTCCTAGGCGCCCCAGAAGTCAAGAGCCAAGACCCCATCCCACTATATTGCCTTTTGCTTCATTTAACCTCCCTTTCGCTCTATGTCTCTTCCAATTTACTCCACTCCTATTATTGGTTATACCTGCAAGAAAAACAAAAAAAAGTCTTTATTTAAAATGCAATTTCATCCAAAAAGATGTGCAAAACATAAATGACTTCATGTAATCTTTTCGCGCATCATTCTAATAATCATGAATATAGAAATAAGTAAAAATGACAATGTAATTAATATATTCTAATGAATCGCCATCATAAGACTACTAGTACTTCTCATAGATTTCAATGTGTCCCTAATCTGTCCCTAATGTCTGGTTGTGAGATTTAAATTGAATTATGCAATGTTTACTAAAACAGATAAATATTTTTTTTAAAAATTGAGCATTAGACTTCGTCATGAAGATGAAATGGTTCCTTTAAAAAAGCCTTTCATTATAATTTTTCATTAGTCCAAATTTTATTGAAATTCCTGTTCAAAAATATTATGATTTATGCTTAATGTATCATTTATGTGTTGGACTGCTCTTGAATAGATTAGAAAAATGGTTTTCTGATTTCTCCCTATCACCTTTATTCTATTTGGATTCTTAAGCTTCCCAAATTATTTCAAATAGTCCCACAATTTAGATTTTTATCTATTTATTAATGACCATCTAGCGAATTGAAATGGCGTTTTAAATATGGCTCTCAATTTGGCTTGATGTTCATGAACAACTCGTGTTCGGCTCGTTAAAGAGCTCGTGTTCGACTCGTTAATTAAGTCTAACGAGCCGAACTCGAACAAATTTTTAAGCTTCAAATGTAAACGAGTTGAACACCTACTAATATTTGTTTGCTTGTGTTTGGCTCGAATTGACTCAAAAATAAATAAATAAATATACATAATAAATATTTCTAAATTTAAATATTATAAATTATTAGATTTTAAAAATTAAATTCTTATAAATAATAATATATAAAAAAAATAATAATATATTAGTATTACTTATTCATATAATATAAATTATATAAATAATATAATATAATATAAACTTATGCTTGAAAAACCTTAAGCCCCTCTGCAAAGACTCTCGAAAGTTCCTTTTCGGCATTTCGACTATCCTCTTCTCCCGACTCCCGAGTCGTCTTCTTCTCCTCTCAAACTAGGGTTTCGATCGCCAGAGCTATCGCTGACTGTTTGTGTTCGTCTTCTAATAGCTTCTTCTATTTCTCCTTGAATATTCAATTCCTCGACATTCTTCCTTGGTTGCTTGTTTGGCTTCGTTGCTCGGTATTCTTACTTTGTTACTTATAAAGGGGTTTTGTTGTGATACTTTGTTCGACTATTGTGCATTTGTGCGGTGATTCATACATGTATAGTCCTTTGTGCTGTGATTCGGGTTTTGTTATGAAACTTAGTTCGTCTATTGTCAATTTCGAGCTGAACACGAGCCGAACACGAACAAGAAAATGTTATTCGAGCTGAGCACGAACACCGTTCGCGAGTCATTTTGAATACGAGCCAATTTCGAACAAGCCAAACACGAGCCGACCCTCAGCTCGGAGCTCAGGATCGTCTACAGCCCTAGTCTGAGATTATTCAATAAAAAATCTCATCATTAGTAATCAGTGACCTGACATAGTTGAGGCATAACCCCAAACCATTAGTTGATTGCCTTACTTATATTGACTTAGGTGTGCCAACCAAGCTAACCTAGAGGCATGTTTATTTAGTCATTGTGTGATCAAATGAGGCCATAAATTAGTACAATATCTTTAACTGGAATACCAACAAAAAAAATCATATTAAATTTTGAATAAATATAAGTTAATTCATGTTTTATGGTTGCGTGCGGCTATTCGCCTAAAACTAAGCGTAGAATTCGATTTTTTTTTCTCGACATGATTTTCTCACACTCCCAAATCTTATTTTGTTTTGACAATCCCTATCATTCTTATTAAATCTATTTTAATAAAGTTAAATTTATTCATGAAATAATATATATGTATATATATATATATTTCACTTAGTTTAATAGCTGTAAAATATTTATTTAGTAGAACAAAAATTTAATTTTCATTTTATAACTTCAAATCTAAAATCGAAAGGTGAAATATTATTAGAATTTAGAGTTGTCGGCGGAATCTCCACCGTCGATATGAACGACGCCGGTGGAGCTGCAGCCGTTTGATTTAAAAGTGGGGCCAAAACAATCAGTGTGATCAAGGGGCCACGTGGCTGCCACCGAGGCCTTGAGATGGCTGTCGTTGCCACGTATTCGTTGGACGGGTCGGCGTGGGTGGAATTATTTCTTGTGGCGCAATATGGGGACAGCAATTTGGATCAACGCGAGTAAAGCTGAGATGATTGCGGGATTTGTTTTTTAGAATAAATTTTTTTTTTCTTAGTTTGGAATTGGTGAAAATTAGTGGTGAAAAGAGGAAGGGATATGTGGTTGAAGGTTTTTTGAGGAAATTAATTTTGAAATTGTTATATTTATTTTGAAATAACGGGATTTGTTTTTTTAGAATTTATACGTGCTAAAAAATTTGTAGTGAAAGAGTAATGAATTATCGTCTTAGCATTGTATAAGAATTCAACACATATTCATATGAAAGAGAATTAACCTTTGATGAAACCAGTAGTTCTTACGTGGAAAACCTGTAAAAGGAAAAAACCACGGGGCTTGACCCAATTAAAAAAAAATTAACTGTAAGTTATGAGTACAGAGACCCTTTGTTTCACAGACGGGAAATTGTTACTAGTTTTTCCAAGATACAACGTTGACTGGCGGCTCTGGTTAGCAGTGGTCGACTATAGTTGATGACGGTCGGCGGCAATCGATGGAGGTTAGCAGTGATCGGTGGTGGTCGACGACAGTTTGCGGTGGCAGGGATGATGTTAAACTTAAGCTAATTCTCAAAGCCTCAAGTTTTATCTCAAACATCCTCCCCTCATTTAAGGGGTGAGACTCTATTTATTGTGTTCTGGTTGCAATTAATGCAGGAATATGAACCATTCGATCGAACTGTCCAGAGAGCGTCCCTCCATCGGATGACATTTTATGGACATTTGAGTGCCTTAAAGATGTCGTAATTGAGCAATCTTGGGCTCGTTGGATTCGTCTTGTCGAGACCCTCGATTTGACTATGAACTCACAGAATTCGACATTCTTTTAATCTTTTAAATGTGTCCGTAAATCTTCCAAGAATGATTTAATCGCTTGATCTGGGCTTGATTTGACTCGGATTAGACTAACCTTAATATCATCAGGTCATTCTCTTCGAGCCAGTCAGTTTAACTATAAGTTTACTGAAATCGGAGCTTTGGATGTCATTTTATCGAAATTTGAATATTTATTACTTAAAATATTTGCTCGAGAATCGTGTCAGATGATAAAAATTTATTGTTAGCGTACCAAGAAATTTTTTTTTCTTAGTATGGAATTGGTGAAAATTCGTGGTGAAAAGAGGAAGGGATATGTGGTTGAAGGTTTTTTTGTGGAAATAAATTTTGGAATTCTTAAATTTATTTTGAAAATAATAAAATATAAAATGTTAATAAAAATAATTTTGAGATTCATCGTAAATTGATGAGGATAATTTAGCATAAAATTTATTCGGTGGCATTTTTGTAATTAATTACTTCTAATCTGCAGCGCGGGACAGATGAGGTGAGCAGGACAGAACGGACGGTCACGAAAACTTTAAAAAGATTCCTATAAATACGGAATTGAAATGCGCATCTCCATGCTCCAATCCATTTCCTCTGCCGTCTATTTTGTTAATATATATATTTTTTTATTTCGTATAATTAATTAACAACCGACAGCTAGATTTTTATTATGTCACGGCATTCATGCCACGCGTACAGTACACGTCAGAAGCCTCGGCGGTGGGTATTTATTGATGAACGTATGATATGCAGGACTTAAAAGAATAAAAATATTATGTATATTATTTGTCAGCCACCAGTGTGAGTGCATTGATACATATACTCACAAACCACCCAATTCATGTTTCAATCAAATTATCAACATTTAGTCTAAATTTATTGTGTGTTAGAAGATTACTCGCTCAGTATTGTACGAAAAATATAGCAGATACATTAAAAATATAGAAGTAACTGGAGGAGACACCATGATTTTTATATGGAAAATCATGGAGATGGAAAAAAAAGGGGTATGCCCAGTCGAAGTAATACATTGTAATTGTGAATACATAGGTTGAATTTTCTTGTGGATTAGATAAGATAGAATTACATGAGTGTAATCATGACCTGGTTTTAATAGATTTCTATGTGCTACAACAGATATTGTTGTTAGCAATAATAGTGATAGCGGGCTGCAATGGTTGTTGTTGATAGTTACAAAGACAGTGGTCCGCTACAAATGTTGTAGACTGTAGTTGTAATAGTATTGGCTTACTGTAGAGGTTGTAGTCAACGTGTAGTAAGTGACATGCAGGCTATCGTTCGTAGCTTCAAAAGCATCTGTTGGCCGCAAAGATCATAATGAAATGTTGTAATGATAGCAGTTAGCCAAGTAAGCTGTAATAAAGAGTTGCAAGCCACAGGGGTTGGAGTTAGGAACTGAATGAGCTGTGAGCCACGAAGCTCGTAGTTGTTTTGTTGACCTCACTTTTTGTCAGTTAATAATTCCCCTCAAATATTTAAAATAAACTTGAAATAAAAAACAAAGAAGGGAAATCAAATCAATTAAGCTCAATTATATTTTATTGTTGAACCGAAATGTAGTTCAATGAGAAAATATTCAAAAATTATAATTTTTATGCTATGAAATTATCATTTTTTTGCAAGTCAATTTAGTGCTTGAAAACTCATGCTATGAGCTATATTTGGTAGAATATTAATGTATTGTGACATGAAATAAGTTTTGGTGACCATCTAGCAGCTTTTTATATGAAATTTTATGTGGCGAACTTTCATGCATGAGAATTTGACCCATGTGAAATTTTTCATTTGATCGCCGCTTTACAAAACAGACTCGAACATGTTTGGATCATCAAAATTTTTTAAATGAGTTGATCGCCGCTTTACAAAACAGACTCTGCGAACATGTTTGGATCATCAAAATTTTTTAAATGAGCCCCTCTATGTCTAAACATGACTTCATTTTGAGACTCATTTGGCCTAAGTATGATAATTTGGACGATAATTACGATTTGGCCCTCGAAATGAGCTCAAATCAACTCCAAGCTCAAAATACAATCAAATTGAGTGGAGAACATCAAAATTGATCAATTTGAAGTTCATTTGAGCTCTTGCCAAAAATAAAAAATTTCATGGGGTTGGCGTGTCTGAAAACATAGTTGACACGCGCGTGCTTGCATGTGTGTGTTAACGCACGTGCCCATGTGTGCATGCACATGTCCCTGCACGCCTGTATGTGGATACGGTTGTCTGTGTGCGCAAGCACCCCTGATAGGTTTGCCAGTGCATCACACCCTTAGGGTTTTGTCAGGGCGCGAGTGCATTGTTGAGGCACCCTTTGCACTGTAAAAGTAACCAGAACGCCCATGATGGTCACCACGCGCCCGCCCCTACATGCAAGCATGCACACCTGCACACCTGGTGATTCGAGGTCTTTCCCGCTCGATTCAAGGCAATCGATGCGTTGTTTTTCTTTCAAGAGCTCTATTGACAATTTGTGAGAGCTCCAACCTCCAAGGGAAGCACGACCATCGATCTCTGCCTTATTTAATGGTCCTCAAAGTTGATCTAAGAGAACTAGCCATTCATGTCACCAATCATTTCCTCGCATCCGTCTATAAGTAAGCCCTTTCTCCCCTCATTCCAGGTGTCTCTTCCTCTCCTCACAACTGCTTATAAATATGGCCTTCTTCCCATCATTTAAGGCATCTCTTCCTCTCGTCCGCCTATTGGTTCTATGACCCTCTTCTTCCTGATGTGCTCTCAGTAGTGATCGACTCTCTTTTGGTAAGTTTTTCTTCTATTTTATTTTCCTTTTTTTCTTTTTCTTTTTTTTTGTTTTATTTTGCTGTTAAAGTTAATTAATCTTTTTTTTGTTTTATTTTGCTGTTAAAGTTAATTAAGTAAAATAGTTAGGTTAGACTTGGGTTTAGGCTAGCGCTAGGTTAGCTCAAACCTGACCTAACTTGCATCTGACCTGACCCGAGCCCAACCTAATGTAGCCCAACCCAGCCTAACCTATCACAACCCAACCTAGCCCAACTTTTCCCAATCTAGCTCATCCCAACCTAGCCTAACCTAACCCAACCTACCCCAACCTAGCCTAACCTAACCCAACCTAGCCTATCATAACCTAGCCTAACTTAATCTAACCTCCCAACCAAACTCAACCTAGCCCAACCTAAACCAACCTAATCAAACCCAAAATTTCCAAATCTTGTCCAACCCAACCTACCCAAACCCAACCCAACCTAGCCCAAGCCAAAGCCCAAGCCCAACCTAACCCAATTTAATCTAATACAACCTTGCCTAGCCTTACCCAACCTAACATAGCCTAACCCAACCTAGCCTAACATAGCCCAACCTATTCCAACCTAGACCAAAAAAGCCCAATCTAGCCAAACCCAACCTAACCCATTCTACCCAACCCAACTGAGCCCAACCCAACCTAGTCCAACTTAACCTAACCTTGTCTAATCCAACTTAGCCTAAACCCACCCAAATTAACTTAACCCAGCCTAGCCTTAGCTAACTTTAGCTAACCATAACTCATCTTGGCTAACCTTAGTTGACCTTAGCTAACCATAACTAACCTCAGTCGACCTTAGGTCAATCCAGCCTAACCTTAGGCCCTATCCTAAGCCTAAACTAACTTAATTTCATTTGTAGTAGACGTAACTCTCGTATAATCCAATTTATATTTCATGTTTCATCCAAGTCATGCCTCACGTATAACCAAATTCATGTTTCATGTTTCATCCAAGTCATATTTCACATATAATTCAATTTACACTTCATGCTTAATCTAAGTCATGGTTTTTCCATAGTCCAATCATGTTTCATGTTCTTTATATGCTATGTATAATCATTTTCAAAAAATGGATAAAAAAAGGAGGAGGAGAACCTATCACATGTAGGTTCTTCTCATGAATATATTACTTGCAAAACTTTTGAACATAAAAGAACTTTGATTCTCACCATGATCGATAACCTAGGAATCAAAACAAACCACAAACTAAATAACAAAACCCAAATAAAAATATAAAATTCATCAATTTAAAAAATGAGAACCAACCTAGGTCGATTCAACATGAACCTTAATTAAGCAAAACTAGAAATAAAAATGAGGGTCACACGTATTTTAGTTAGTCCAGTCTGGAAGTTTAGGTATTCTATTAGGTTCCTATAGCTAGAGTTAAGGACAATGACCTATAAAACAAATATTCTTACCCCCTAACAATTTGCAAGTGACATCGAATGATGTAACCCATGCTTACTGATGAAGGCATCACTAACCACCTTGAATTAAAAAAACACTTCATTTATCATTGTTATGATGTTAAGTGAAGATTTCTAAGTTAAAAGATTGGTTCATGGTTTAATGATACCAATCCACCTAGGACGGTGGAAAGCCATTAACATCTTGATCGAAGGCTTTATTTCTAAATTTTTAAGTTAGTACACCATTTATGCTCCTTGTAGAGTCTAGACTAACTAGGATTTTCAACTCCATCTAGAAATCTTTCATACCCGAATCTACCTATTAGTTTAGGGATCCTTTTCAACTCAAAATTTTAATCAAACAAACTGATCCAACCCATTTCAAAATATTTTGATTCCTTCTAGGTTTTAACTCAAGTTCTTTAATCATCATTGAATTTAGGTCTTTCGAGTAAACCTCTCTGATTGGAATTGTTAAATCCCTCCTCTTAAGCCTTTCCATTACATAGTGTCATTGGATTATAAGTCACAATTTTTTTAGCCTAATTCTCCAAAGAAGCTAAACTTGAATCCATTTAGCAAACTTTGAAATCCTAGCTTTGAATGCCTAACATGGAAATCTAAGTAACATAGGTCAATATTTTAATTGAGATTTTTCTCTAGAGTTTAAAATTTTAGATCTTTAATTAACTGTGAGAACTTGCCCTTGTAAGTACATTAACCCAAAATAACATAAACCATATCTAACACCCATAAGGTAAGGGGAAAACTTTGTTCATATAGGCTCATAGGTCTGAAATGATTTTAATTATGCAAATGATTAGGCCTATTTCTAAGGTAATATTCTTCTCCTCAAGGAGTTATGTCATTCTTTAAATGTCGTATATGATCATTTAGATGGAGATCTTTCAAGATTTATGATGGACACATCAACCCCCAAAAAGAATTTCATCTTGATCACATAGGTCGTAGTGGTGGGCTGCAATAACAACGATAAGCCACAAAGCCTGGAATTAGGAGTTACGTGAACTGTGTTCTATGTTGACTTTAGTTTGTCACATAAGTTGTGGTGGTGAGTTGCGATAATATTCGCAGGCTACAGAGTCCTAAGTTGTAAGCTATATAAGCTATGCGTCATGTAAGTCGTAGTTGGTCATATAGACCATAGAGGTTAGTTGCGATAAAATCTGTAGACCACATAGGTTGGATTTTGGAGTTGAATTAACTGTAAGCAACATAGGTCGTAGTTGGTCATATAGATTATGGTGGTGAGTTGTATTAATGTTCGTAGGTCAGGTCACAAACGTTGGAGTTTGGAGCTACATGAGCTATGAGTCATATATGTCGTAGTAGTGAGTTGCAAAAATGTCCATAGACCATAGTGGCATGAGTTGAGAGTTGCATGAGCTGTAAGCCACATAGGTTGTATTTGGTCACATAGATTATAGTGATGAGTTATGAAAACGTCCGTAAACCACATTAACTGGAGTTGAGAGCTACATGAGCTGTGAGTCACGTAGGTCATAGTTGGTCACATAGGCCATGGTGATATGTTGTAATAACATTCGTAGGACACGGAGGCCTAAGTTCAGAGCTACATGAGATGTAAGTCGCATAGGCCAAAGTTGGTCAAATAGGTAAAAATTGTGAGCTGTGATAACATTTGTAGGCTACAAATGTCAGAGTTGAGAGCCGCATACACCCTAGTTGGTCACATAGGTCATGGTGGTGAGTTGTAATAGTAATAATTGATCATCAGAGATTCGAAAGGTTATTTAATGGCTTGATTTGACTCGATTTGACACAAATGTAGCAAATATTATTATAGTGATTGCAATAGATTTGTCGTGCATAAAATCGTTGTCATAACAACTACAACAGAAAGCTTTGCTCAGTGGTTACAAAACCGTTGTGAAAAGTCTTTGCAATGCTCAACAATAATAACAAATTTATAACATTTTCAAAAATGCTGCAAAGATGTTTGTAGTGGTTACAACCGTTGTGATAACCTATATAAAATGTCGTGAAATAATTTTTTTAATAATAAAAAAAATATTAAAAAAATTATTAACTTAATTGCCATATGGATTACGCTATTCCAATCAAAGAAACAGAATCAGTTCAACAATCCAACAGTTAATTAGTTTCTCAATTACACCTTTAATCAATGATACTACTATTTTATAAGAGAATCATGAAAGAATTTGAAGAACTAGAAATTCAACTATCATACAAGTGAGTTATTTGCAGCTTCATTGACTGCTAGATTCCCTTAAATTTTACGTTTGATATCACTATTTTTTATCATACAGGTGAAAATTAATCTTAAGGTGAATAATTTAGATGAAATTATCATACATAACCCACATTTCTTATGTATTTATATATCTAACACTTAAATTTTGATATTTACATTTATTCTATCCAAACTTTTCATATCACAAAAAAAATATCACCATTTTAACTTCTAAAAGGTGCAATACTTCTCATGCATAGGTAAGGTGGTATGGTGTGCATGTAAAAATTTAAGTTCAAATGTTAAAAATATCTAAATAGATAGAAATCGAGCGGGGTATCGGTTATGTACGTAAATCCTCCATTATTTCATTTCACGAGTGAGACTGAAATTCAAAATACTTCAGGAGTTTTGCAGGAGCGTGCTTCAAATGCGGCCGAACCGGGCACAGGGCGTCGGACTGCCCCAACAATGAAGACTATTAGCCATGATTTTGAACATCCTTTTTTTGAAAGGTGTTGTTGATCTTATTCATCTTTTGTTGTATCCATACATGACTTTGTAGCACTGATTATAACACCCACCAATTCTGAAGAGAGCAGCAGCTATTGTTTGTTTTGTTTAGATGTGCTTTATAAATGTAGTTCTGCTGTAGGTTTGCTGCTGAATTATATGAATGAAAGTGAAGAGCATTGTATAATGTTTTTGGATCTTATTTATTGAGTTAACAGAATATTCAAATTGCTGCTTCTTGTACTGTTTGATAAATTTTCCTTTTTTCTTTTCTTAGTTCTATCCAAGTATTATGTGTTGATGTTGCAAAAATTAGAAGGGGCATTTACGTACATATCACACAATTCATTACATATCTAAAATCTAAACATATATCTTTACATGCATATTGCTTAAATATTTAATATCACATCAAAAATGGTATGGTCACTGTTACAACAACAACAACTAGCCTTTTTCCCGCTAAGTGGGGTTGGACTACATGAATTCCTTTTTTTTCCACTTTGTTTTATTGACTGTTATATTTTCATTTAATTCTAATAAATTAAGATCATTTTGTACACAATATGCCCAAGTATTTTGAGGTCCTTTCTTAACATAAGTCGAATCTAAAACATCTACTCTCCTAACCGGATCATTATATGGTCGACAGTTAATGTGACCAAACCATCTAAGATAACTCTCTCTAATCTTGTTTGTCATTGGAGAAATGCTAACATATTCATGGATATATTCATTTCACATTTTATTTGTAAGAGTGAAGCCACTCAATCGCTCATCCGCCCAAGTATTCTCATCTCAATATTTTATTTAGTTTTATGCTTCTCTTTTATGGGCCAACATTTCGGGCTATAGAGTATTGAGGGTCTCACCATCATCTTATAAATAGTCATGATCACTATCTTTTTAAAATTGGAATAAATCTATTCACGAGGTTTTTGACACCAACGTCTTATAAGTTTAAATAGTACCTCAAGTCATATATATTTGGATATTGATCGTTTAAAATTTCATATTTATATGTATGATGCGCAAAATTTTAACATTACATAAAACATAGCTTTGTTAATTTTGTAGTCAAAATACACCTTCTATTGAATAGGATTTACCTTCAAAATGGTGTCAAAGTAGCTATTAAATTTTAGATGTTATATATGTAAATATATAAGATTTGTGCGGTATGCTTGTAACTTTTCCTATAACTTTTGATATAAGATAGTGCTTGAGAACTTGATCTATGGCTTAGATGACTTGTGAAAAATCCTTGATGGGCATTAATGCAACAAAATGCACATTCAAATGTTATTGAATTGTTTCAAGTGTATTTTAATAAATTTATTTTAAGCACATATCTTTTTGCTTTAGTTATGGATGGTCTTACTGGACATCTACAGGAGGATGTACTTTGGTGTATGTTTTTTACTGATGATATCCTTCTCGTGGATAAACAAGAGAAAAAGCCAGGGAAAACTTGAATTATGGAGGTCTACATTGGAATCTAAAGGCCTTTGTTTAAGTAGGACTAAAACTGAATAAATGGAATGTAATTTTAGTAGTAATAGCTCTAGTGACAGAAGTGTGACTTTGGGTGATCAAGTTATTAAAAGGTGTGAACGATTTAGATATCTTGGGTCCATTGTTCAAAGCGATGGTGATATA
>NW_018164486.1:323314-335493 GCF_001263595.1 Phalaenopsis equestris | reverse complement strand
TCTTTCCCATCTGGTGGATAAGATATTATACCTATAATCACCAACTCACAGTAGAATATTTCAACTGGGCAAGTCTCCATGATTTTTTTCACTTGCGGGTTTTTCACGTAAAAACTTTTGGTGTCCGTACTGAGTGTGTGTTGGATTCTCACACAACCCTAAGATAGTAATTCGTTGCTCAACCGTCATGATTCTTCTAGCACGCATGAGTACTATTCATGAACAATAAACTAATTATAGAAATGGAACTGATTTTTAGTATAATTGAATAAAAATAATTCAAGATGAATAATATAAAAATTATGTGTCTCTCTCTCTTTATATATATATAAACAAACTTGAAATATCTGAAGTCTGAAGTTACACTAACAAATATTACAAATCAAATCACTGATAATTTCTGTATTAGTTTAAAACATGATTTAAATGACAATATTGACATTATAAAATTCAACATCATAATTAAATTGTCCGTGGCCCACCATATTGCCAGCCTGATTAGCCTTCAATCATACACAAGGCTGCGGAAAATTAGAATTAATTGCATGTAAATTGCGCATCAGATACGCGCACACACACGTGTGTGGAGTGTGAGAGAGAGTAGGGCTGTCAAAACGGCTCGTTGTTCGCGAACAGCTCATGTTCAGCTCGTTAAGAAGCTCGTGTTCGGCTCGTTAATTTCTTTTGGTAAGTTAACAAGCCGAACACGAACTAAAATGTTTTAATATAAATAATAATTTTTAAATCTTGCTCAAACCCTTATTGTCTTATGGCTATATGATTAGGGTTGTTAAAACTCTTTGGTCTCGTTAAGCAAACGAGCCGAACACGAATACACTTTCCTTTGGTCTCGTTAAGCAAATGAGCCGAACACGAATACACTTTTTGAGCTCGAAATATGACTCGCTCGTGTTCGGCTCTTTTTCATCCCTAAGAGAGAGAGAGAAAGAGAGAGAGAGAGAGAGAGATTTTTGCATTGAATAATATCTCGACAGATTCCAATTCATATATGAATAATTGAAGAAAATGTCACTTGTCTTACTACTCATTATTGTTTCAAGATCATATACATCATTATTCCATGGAGTTATGAGAGAAAGGTATTGAAAGCTATGATTCATCCATTTGAACAATCTTTAAACTACAACCTCATTCTTATATGAACAATAAATGATTTTCTATCTTTTGTTATGCATTTGCTTGCCCACATTGTTATAAATTAATAAACTCCAAATAGAGGCGACATTAAATGATATTCTATATGTCACCTATAAGTGGTTGAATGCTCCATCAAGAATGAGATTGCCACGTGTCATTCTGTTATTGGACACCTGATGTAGATTCTTGATGCAATAATTTTTCTCAAGAATGAGACCAGTTGAGATTAGTTGATGACCTCAACAACATCTAAGCAAATCGAGTTACAATTATTACATATGCAAGTAACATCATTGCATGCCAAATAATTTGAAAATTACAAAGTTGTGATCATTTTATTACCAACAGTCAGCAATCAGAAGAAATATTTATGATCATGAATATAAAAGCCGGCATGACTATGGATGTTTCGTTCATAAAATCGCTTTGGCGAAAATGATTTATTGCTCTGCAACTATTTCAATGATCGTCAATCCATCGAAATGTGATAGTGAAGAACATTAATATGTTGAAGTAGAATAACGAAAAAATTTTAACAAAATGTGATGCTCGTGCGAGCAAGTAACAAGATGATTCCTCTGTGGAATGAAGAAAACTTTGTTTTTATAAAGTTTTTGATAAAGTTGCTAAGGGGCATATAAGCTTGTCATCACCATTAATTGTTAAATTATACTCTAGGCAAAGCTTTTCAACGAAATATATGCTACAATATTGTGCATATTTATTTAAATTTCATTAAAATTAATACTTAAATTAATAAGTTTTTTTTTCTAATAGAAATAAATAAGTTTAGAAGGTAAGATTAATATCTTAAAATAAGGATGGCATGGTAAAATGTTTTAATTCTCATAAGTAATAACTAATAAGAAAATTTTATTTACAAAGATATTTTATTATGTTCAAATGATACATAATACTTTCTTAGGATCTAATAGCAAAAATTGTTGAAGAAAAAAAGTCTTCAGGAGATTTTCAAATTTCAATCACTACTGCAACAAAAAAAAAATAAAATCTGGATCTTCTGGAAACGTCAGGTCGATTTGACTATTATTGAGGATGAGGAACAGTTTGTCCTTATTACTTTTAAGATGGATAATTTTCAGGGATGGATCACTTTTGTTTATTCTAGCTCACTTTTACATGATAAAATTTTGCTTTGGGATAAACTTGTGCACATGGGGGAGGCAATTAAGAAAGTTTGGTTGGTGGGAGATTACTTTAATATGATCATGAAACCTTCAGAGAGGATGGGTGGTAGGAGTTGTGACTTTTCTGTCATCAATCACTTTTGTGATAAAATGGATGATGCTGGTTTACATGATTTGGGTTACTCTGGTTCTCCATACACTTGACATCGTGGTTTTCTATCACAAGGACTTGATCGTTTTTTTGCAAATAAGCACTTCCTTACTTATTTCCCAATTTCTAAAGTCCAACATTTGAATTCTGCTGCGTCTGATCATTGTCCTATTTTACTTACACTTAACTTCTTTAATCATTCACCTCATTATAAGTTCAAATTCCTCAATGTTTGGACTACTCATGACACTTTTTTGAATCTCATCAAGCAGGTTTGGCACTCTGACAATAATGGCAATCCATGGTATATTTTATGGCAACTTCACAAAAAGGTGGCAAGTCATTTACATCAGTGGAATTACCAGGTTTTTTGTAATGTTCATTCCAAAGTTACTGAAGCACAGCGTATGGTAGATTTATTAGAATCTAAAGTTTGTTGCACTTCTCAATGGGCTAGTAATGTTGCTCAGGCCCATGTGTCACTCCTTGAAGCAATTGATTTGGAGGAAGGTTTTCTTAAAAAAAAAAAAAGCAAATGACATTTATTTTGCTTGTGGTGACAGGAACACCACTTTTTTCCACGCAACTATTAAGCATCGGGATAACATGAATACTATTCTCAAAATAAAATCTTTTGATGGTTTTATTCTTACCAATCCTGATGAGATTAATAACTCCGCGGTACAACATTTTACTACCTTATTTCAAAGTCTTTCTTCGGTTTTGCCTATCAATTATGAACTTTTCTCTGAGGAAAGGGAATACATCTCTTCTCTTTCTCTTATTGACGTTCCTACCGAAGAGGAAATCCTTGCTGCCCTTAAGGGGATCAATCCTAACAAGGCCCCAGAGCCTGATGGTTTTACATCTAACTTTTATGTTACTTGTTGGGATATCATTAAAAAGGAGGTTATGAGTGTTATTCAAAGCTATTTCCTTGGTGACAACCCAGGTAAATATTTCACTTCCTCTCTTATTGTGCTTATCACTAAATGTAATGATAAAATTAGTTGGGATAATTTCCGCCCTATCTCTCTTACATCTGTCCTCTCCAAAGTAATTAGTAAGATCATTGTGGCTCGTTTGCAACCCCATTTGTCTACCATCATCTCTCCTCAACAATCAGCTTTCATTCAAAGTAGGGAAATATCAGATAATATTCTTCTTGCTCAAGAAATTATTGAAGATTTAGATAAGAAATGCAAGAGTGGAAATGCGGTGCTTAAACTTGACATAAAAAACTTTTGATACTATTAACTGAGATTTTATTTTTTGCACTCTTCGTGCCCGGGGTTTCTCTACACACTTTTGTTATATCATTCAGAGGTGGCTTGAACAGAACTACTACAACATCCTTGTGAATGGTTACGGATTTTTCTCCTCCTTCAGGGGCATTAAACAAGGAGACCCTCTTTCTTCTACGATTTTTATCCTTGCTTTTGCTTACCTTTCACGCCTCCTGAATCAAATGCAGTTGTCTCATCCTTACACTCAATTTTCTCATAAATCTAAGCTTATGGTTAGTCACCTGGCTTATGCCGATGATGCTATTATTTTCTCCAATGCTAGCAAAAATGCTTTTAAAAAATTGCTGCGGACGCTAAATGTTTTTCAGAACACTTCGGGTTTAACTTTCAACAAGACAAAGTGCCAGCTAATTTTTGGTAAGCAGGTTAGCAATACATTTACCACTTGGGCTGCTTCCTTCACCGCTTATCAGGTCACCTCCCTTCCTCTGAAATTACTGGGTGTTAACATCTTATGGGGTAGAAAGAGGAAAACTCAAAAGGATGATGTGGTAGACAAAATTAAAGCAAAGATTAATGATTGGAGGAACATTTTCCTCTCTAATGGTGGTCAGCTTACTTTGCTTAAAAGTGTCCTCCACGCCATTCCTTTATATGCCCTACATGTATTGCATTTGAAAAAATGTACCCAAGTTACTCTGGAGAGGCTTTTTAATAAATTTATGTGGTTTGGATGCAATCAACCTAAAATTTTGTTTTCTTGGGATAAGGTCTGCAAACCTTTCTTTTGCTGGGGGCTTAGGTTTTAAGAACCTAAATCATATCACTGAAATTACCTAAATCATATCGCTGAAATTAACATGTGTAAACTTTGGTTTAAATTTTGATTGGGCACTTCACTTGGACACTTCACTTTAAGCTCGTTTTCTACTCCAAAAATATTGCACCCACTCTCACCCTTCTTTTGTTGAGTGGAAGACCGGTGATACTAAGTTTCGGAAAGGTTTACTTAAGGTTCGTCCCGTGGCTCATAAATTTATCAATTGGGATGTTTGCATTGGAAATCTATCTTTCTGGTTTGATCATTGGGGTACAATAGATTTCTCTAATATTCTACATTCCCCCCAAGATATCACTATGCTTGTTTCTGATTGTTGGCGCGACGGATCTTGGGATGTCCAAAAGCTGAGGGCTTTGATTGGTGATGAAGCTTTTTCTGTCACAAAAATACCACTTTCCCCAACTAAAAAGGACAATTCATTTTGGAAATTTTCCTCTCATGCTTCCATTTCGAAAATACAATATCAAAGTCTGCATGCTTTTACTCCATGTCTTTGGACTGCTGCTATATGGAAAGCTTTCTTATCCCCTTCTATCTCATTTTTCTTATGGAGATATTTTTTACTGTTATTGCCATTTGATGATATTATGAAATTAAAAGGTTTGCGTATAGCTTCGCGATGTTATCTTTGCAAATGTGAGGAGGAATCTGCCTCACATATTTTCTTTGCATGCCCCTTTGCACGTGTCGTTTGAAGTTCGGTTGGATTGTATTTTGGGATATCTTGGACTCCAAGTTTAAATCATCATTTGGAATTGGACAAATATCTTATTGCTTGGAAGGCTGTGCCTATGTATGATGATAAAATTGAAACTTTCCCACTCGTTATTTTGTGGTTCCTTGGGTCTGCAAGGAATGCACATAAGTATGAGGCTTTTCCTCCTACTCCATCTATTATCACTTCTTATATTATAACTTATTATCTTAAAGCTTCTCATCACATTTCGTTATGCTCTAATTCACCTCCGAGGGGTAGGAAGGCCACATTGACTAGGTGGCAACCCCCCTCCTATGGGTGGGTTAAGCTTAATGTGGATGGGAGTTGGAATTTAAATGTTGCTGGGAAGGGAGGTATTTTTATTAACTCCTCAGGATGCTGCCTTTGTTATTTTGCATCTCCAGTTTGTGCCTCTACCCCCTTAGAAGCTGAAGGGTTCTCTCTTTGGTACGCTTTACAAGTTGCGGTTATTTTTCATTTTCATTATTTATATATTGAGACGGACTCCAGCGCTCTAGTTAAAATGTATAATATTGTCATCCCTCCTACTTGGAATGTTATTTGTCTGCTAAACATGATTCTAGATTTTATTAAAAAACATAATTTGGCTATCCAAATGCACTCCATTTATAGGGAATGTAATTCCCCTGCCGACTGGCTTGCTAAGCAAGGTTTGCATTGTGTTATGGCGGGTGTTCTGCCCTGCTAAACATGATTCTAGATTTTATTAAAAAAACATAAGTTGGCTATCCAAATGCACTCCATTTGTAGGGAATGTAATTCCCCTGCCGACTGGCTTGCTAAGCAAGGTTTGCATTGTGTTATGGGGGGGGTTCTGCCTCCCCCTCCCTTACTCACTCTTGCCTCCCCCTCCTTTACTGACTCTTTTAAAAGGGGATTTGCTTGATGTGCCTTATATCAGAAGATGACTTTGCTGTTGGCTGTTATTTTTGTTTCTTCCTTTTGCTTTTGAGTATCGGTTTTTCTATGGCTTCTGGGACTCTTTTTTCTTTGGATAGTTTGCTGATGATCTTCGATACTGGAGGACCTTCTAATATGTGCAAACTAAATTTTGATAACCTTTTTGGATCTCTATTTTGCGACTCTCACATTGGAATACTCTTCACATGGCTTGGAGGCTGGATTTTGGCTCTTACCTGCAATGTATCCTGGATCCATCAAGGTTCTAAACCTAAATTTGCTCCCTGTCACGGTTTATGTCTTCTGCCGCTTCTAGAGTACCTAGTAGTAGGTTTTTTTTTTTTTTTTTTTTTTTTTTTTTTTTTTTTTTGGAATATAGGTTTTGGGTTTAGTACACTTGTACATGCTTGGGTATACATTTTGTTATATTTTGTTTTGATATACCTTTCTTTTGCTTTTGATGGAGTTTGTCCTTTTGAGTGCGTATTTGTATTTTCTATTTATTAGTTGGGGATCCTCTCCTTTTAAACTTTGTACCTTTTTTGCTTATTAACACTCATGGAGACGAATAATTCTTCTTTTATATATATAGAGAGAGAGAGAGAGAGAGAGAGAGAGAGAGAGAGAGAGAGAGAGAGAGAGAGAGAGAGAGAGAGAGAGAGAGAGAGAGAGAGAGAGAGAGAGAGAGAGAGAGAGAGAGAGAGAGAGAGAGAGAGAGAGAGAGAGAGAGAGAGAGAGAGAGAGAGAGAGAGAGAGAGAGAGAGAGAGAGAGAGAGAGGACTAAAACTTTGAACCTGCAGGATAAAATAATATTGAGAGAAATTTATTTTTTTTCTAAGATATTGTAACATAAAATGAAAAATCAATATTCAAATGATGAAAAAAAAATTTTAAAAATTTGAAGATTAAATAAAATTGAATTTAATTATGATTTATGAACATTTTAAAATATCCCGATACAATTTGTTTTCCTATTAAAAGTTAAATAGTTCTGAAAATTAATTTGTTTTAAGAAAAAAGAAATTTTTAATTGAATTTCTTATTATATATTGGTGAAATTGCTTTAAGCCCAATGAGTCTGCCCAAAGAAGGAAGTCATGAAAGCCCATTGACATCTAAATACCAGATTTTAGTTATTTATACACACAAAGGGAGTATTTGATAAATGTTATTTAATGTTATGTTCTTAGATAATATCCATTATCTAATTCGATCTTTGTTGAATTCTTTTAGGACATCCGTGAATTTGTACAATTAGAGAGAGACATTCTGAGATAAGTAGAGGAGACGGAGAGGGATAGAGTTCTAGGTTTTTTTCCCCTTTTCCTTTGCCTCATTTTTAAATCTCATAAGGTGTCCTTGCTCTTATAGAGCTACACAAAGTGAAAAGAATAAAAAATTGTATATTATATGCTGCGTTTCCACAACTTATTTAGATTTATTGCCTAAAAGATATTGTCATAGATGTCAGACAGCTCATAACTGAACATGGATAGTGATGTGGGTCAGTCTTTTTTCTTCTACCATATTGGTGACCTTGGTTGCTCGGTAAATGAACTGAATGGTGAAGCTTGTGAATTGCAGGTGAGCTCAACGAACATGCTTGGCAAATTGCAGGTGAGGTCAGGAAATCCTTCTATGCACGTTGATGAAACCAGAGTTTTATAAATAAAAAATATTAAATTTTGGTGTTAGATATGTAAATGCATATGTGATGCGTGCTAGAAAATTCAAGGTGGTAGAGTAACAGATTATCATCTTAATATTGTCCGAGGATTCAACACACAGTCAGATAAAAGAAAGCAATGTGTAGATGTACCAGAAATTTGTATGTGGAAAACCAAGAAATGTAAAAAATGATGGGACATGTCCAGTTGAAGATATCCACTATAAATTGGTAATTACTGTAACTACACCTTGTCTGACATATAGGAAATAGTTACACAGCCTCCTGAGTTATAATATTGGTGCGCGAATGAACTTATGCCACACAATATGAAGGATCACAGTGGGGAGTAATAGTCATGACTTCAGTTCACCATCTTCGTGGTCAAGACAACATTCATGATGATGTGTTGCTTGGTATATTGCTTCGTAAGGTGCTTCGTTGTAAGAAGCAGACAACAGTTGATGGTGATCTGCGGAAACTGGCGAGTGGTGTTCGTCAGTGGTTGGCGGTAGTCGTCGACTGGTGGTCAATGGATTCTCGGTGCAGATGTGATGTTGGACATCAGTTCATTCTCTAAGCTTCAATCTTCTTAACGCTTCAAGCTCTCTCCCCCCATTCCAAGAGAGGGATAGGACTCTATTTATAGAGTCTCGATTGCAATAAATGAAGCAATCTGAACTACTTTCATCTGATGACCCATAAATATTCCCTTTATCGGACAAAATTTTATGGACATTTAAGTATCTTAAAGATGTCACTCTTGGCTTGTTGGATTCGTCTCGCTGAGATGCTCGATTCGACTAACATCTTACTAGATTCTGTCTGGCCTTCCAAATATGTCCGAAAAACTTCCAAAAGTGGCTTAATGGCTTTATCAAGATTTGATTTGGTTCAGATTAGACCAATTTTGATAACATTGGGTTCATCTAGTCAAGTCGGTTTGTTTGACTATAACTTTGTTGAAATTTGAGCTCTGAATGATTTTTAATGAATATTTGAGTGTTTCTTTCTTGAGAGACCGTGTTGTAATCCGTATCATATTTTGAGATTCTTGTTGGATGACGGTTTTTTGATGACTTATCAAAAGGAATTATGTTTGTACGTATGTAAATTACTCAAACAAATAATATTACATTTATCTTGATTCGGAACGAGCAAATCATATTGAAATGATCTTATTAACCATTCATACGTCCAAATATCATTCTATTATTTAGTTGATATAGCACTGGTACCAATGCATTATGTTTGGTATTTATAGATCTAAAGGGCGTGATTATCTTCATAGCAGCTTTATCCAAGTAAATTTGTATCAGTAACCTCTACACGAATGATCATATATATATATATATATATATATATATATATATATAGAACATGTCCAAAATCAAAATTCTAGTGCTGTAAGCTTGTCGCAGATAGTGTAATAGCATACGCCTTACTTGCATGCTTGTAAGTGTTCGATTTGACTATAAACTTGTTATATCTGTAATTCATTGTTATTCGAAGTAGATGTTGAAAACTTCCCAAAGTGAATTATCGTATTGATATGAGCTTGATTTGACACAGATTAGAATGACTTTAGTATCACTAAATTCATCTTGTTGAATCGATCAGTTTGATTGTAAGTTTGTTGAAATCAGTTCTATATGAATTTTAAATGTAGTTCAAATGTTTCTTGTTCAAAAAATTACAGATATTTTTTGTATGAGATAAAAGCGAAAACCTAAAACTACTTTATCTTTTTCACCTGATTTTTCTTTTTCAATTGCTCAAATAATCCATTAATTTACTATGTAGACCTAAACATGAAATAACTTAAATACTTGTTTGGGGCCACTTATATTTTTTATTATTTATTCATTTTAAAATTTTGTTTATTTACTTCATTATTTATTTATTTATTTTATTTTATAATATAAACTAACATGTTTTATAATATTATTTATTCACTTTAATAATAAGTATATTTTATTTTTAGTAAAAAAAATATAAAACAAAATAAAAAATATATAACAGTGATGTACTTTATGTCATGTTAAAGATTAGAGTATTTTATACATGTAAATTTAAAAGTATAGAAATTAGATATGTAAATATATAACAAATTGTGTGGTAGTTATGCAAATACCACAATTAATTAACAAAAGAATAAGAGTGGTTTTGAGGTTTGATTGATTTGACCCTCTAACTAAAAGATTAAGATGTGGTTAGCATCAAGGATAGAACCATTAACATTAGATTACTAAGGTGGTGATGAAGGATGGGGACCAATGTCAATAACTTATGAGCTAGTTCTCAGCTTTGGAAGATTTACATACATACCACTTAATTCTTATGTATTTACACATTTGAATTTAACCTTTAAAGCTCGGAATTATTATGGTGCAGTTATTTGATTGAATTTCTGTGTAGCAGTTTAGACTGCATGTGGTTTGCGAGAAAAAAACATTGTTTGAAATATGCATCAAGTCTAGAGAGTGAGAAGGTGGAAGAGAAAAGCTAAGCTTCAATTAGTCTCTTGGTGGTTGACCTAAAAGAGTTTTTGTTGAACACCTTTGAGTGAGACACAAGAGTCAAACTCAATAACAAGAATAATTCAGAGAATAAATAGGAGTGTTGGATTCTGG
The DNA here is from genome assembly GCF_001263595.1 of Phalaenopsis equestris. Classification (NCBI taxonomy): domain Eukaryota; kingdom Viridiplantae; phylum Streptophyta; class Magnoliopsida; order Asparagales; family Orchidaceae; genus Phalaenopsis; species Phalaenopsis equestris. Next base: position 325,010 of record NW_018164486.1, on the reverse strand, counting down.
ATTGTCTTTTGTGAACACACCTCGAGAGTTAAGAGTAAATAATTTAGAGAAACAAGAGGAGTGGTGGATTCTGGATTGTCGAACACACCTCGAGAGTTAAGAGTCGAATGAATGAGAGAACAAAGTAAATTAAGAGTTACTGTAGAGCGAGCCGGGGGTAGCGGGGTCCCAATGGCCTATCTCCATTTGGTCGTCATTTTTGTCTCTTATTTATAAGAATGTATTTGGTACAGTTACAGAAAAGGATGGAACTATTATGGTGATTAATGCTCTGATAAATTGTACGGATTTCATTTCATATTTGTACTACAATTTGAATTTTTATATGACAGTAATTGGTTGGTCGATTCGCTAGAATGCGGCTGAGTGAAGAGATCGACTGGTTGGCCACCATGTCTTGTGTTTGGTCGACCGAGGCATTCACTCGCATTGTGATATTGTCTGTCGCGGCAAGAGCAGGTTGGTTGTCTAATCTCAATCAAGGGATTTCTGCCTGCGCTTCTGTTAGTCGGTTGATTAACTGATGAGTCGATTTGTTTTTTATCAGGTGAACAGTGGTTCACTTGTTGTTTTGGCTCAAGTCTTATGGAGCCTACATCTCGCCTGCCTAGTCGATTTGTCAACTTAGCCGGATACCCCTATTTGCAAGGTCTTGGGCGGATCTGTCGCTACCCGTGTGAGGTATCCGATGAGACTTGTTGCTAAGATGAATTAAGTCTCGCTCTTAGCAGATAATGTCACCATCGAATGAGGGACCATCTTCAGAGCTTTGGCATGTCCCGGGTTTTGAAATGTAGCTTCACCTGCTTGGCGGTGACATGTAGGTGAACTGTTTATCCTTGGGGAAGCTTTTTGTTTTTGGCTTTCCGTTCTTTTTAAAATTCGTGATAGTAGTTTTAGTGTATACATATTAGTTCCCCAAATTTTCTTGCTCATTAGTGACGACAACTGCGAGGACAGAGGAATTATCATCTTAATCATGTCACAGAAATCAAGAAAATTTAATACGACAACTGCGAGGACAGAGGAATTATCATATTAATCATGTCACAGAAATCAAGAAAATTTAATAGTTAGTTATCCCTTTATTTTTGTGCCAAACATGTCTTATAAATATGGCTAAAAATTGGGTTGTTCAGCTTTTGTCAATTCTTTTCGGATTATTAAGTAGACATCATGTCGGGTGGCATGAGCAACAAGATGATCGACCTAAACCTACTAGTATTGGCAGGGTATCTACCTGCTCCGACATCTGTCCTACAAAAGAAAAGAGTGGTCTGAAAAGAAGAGAAAGAGACAGTCGTCCCAAGTCGGTCGACCGGGTTGCTTCTTCTAAGGGGCTCGAAAGAGGTCACCAAAGAGGCTCCCGAAACCCATGGTTTTTGGCTCGAGTGAGGTCAAGGTTGTGGTTGATCTGTTAGCCCCGTTCAGGGAAAAGGCTTCTGATAGCTGCTCCTAGGGGAAAATGGATAAGACACCATAGCGGAGAGGCGGGTCATCCCAGGACTAGGTCCGAGCTTGAGAGGCTCATGGATATGTAAGGAATTTCTTTTGACTTTTGCTGGCACAGTAGCTTAATCTTCCTTTTCAAACGCATAACTGTTGGTCGAGATAGGGGATGTTGAGGGTGGCGAGCCACCGATAGGTGTGGTCGACTCGGTTTTTGTCAGTATCATCGTCCATCACCCCACCCACC
>NW_018164486.1:311552-323076 GCF_001263595.1 Phalaenopsis equestris | reverse complement strand
TTTTTTCAGTTTCATCTTCCATCCCCCCCCCCCCCCCCCCTTTTCCATTGATCGACGCTGGCGGAGGCTCTCAAAAGGATCAGTTGTGTATCAAAGACTTTCTCCTGGGTGGCATGTCGGGTGTTGTAATATGGTAGAGTTTCTACACCAAACAAGGGAAAGCCCTGTCGACTCGTTTGTGCTAGGATGGATGGTTCGTTGTGAACGTCTAGAGGTCATCTTTCAATAGTAGTCAGGTACCATAGCCCATCTGAAGAGAGAGGTAGAGTTGCTACTAGGTTCCCTGAACGACATCAGAGATGATATGAGATCCATCTGTGGTTCAGTAGTTTAAAGCACATTCCATAATGAGGTTAGTTGGATGGAGCAGATTAGGCTTTGTAGAGAGAAGGTCCTCCAGAGATTGCTTGAGAAGGGGTATGCCTCGTTGAAACCACGAATGATTCATTTATGAAGCATTTTGTCTAAAACTATAATAAAGAAATTTGTAATAAAATATTATTCTTGAGGAATTTGAAATGGCACTTACGAGGCACTTTTCTTTATGCTACTCTTTGGTTTGCATGTCGATCTTATGAAAAGGGTTAGGGGTCGCCCTATTCCGCTTTTGTACTTTCTTCATCAAGTCTTCTGATTCATTTTCCTTCTTTTTCTTCTATTATTTTCGTTTTACTGCGATGACTCCAAAGTATTCTCCGATTCTCTTCAACACCGTGAGGGCGGCTAATCTTCCTTATTTGATAGACCAGGACATGAATACCCTTCAAGAGCGCATGTGTCAGGTGCCCATATCACCCTCCAAAAGATGTTCATTGCAAGGAGGAGTGTTGGAACTCAGTTTGCCTTGTGTTTGGTCAACTGAGGTGTTCGTTCGATCGACGATATCGTTTGTCGTGGCAAGAGTAGATCGGTTATCCAATCGTGATCGAGGGGTTTATACTTATGCTTCTGTCGGTCGGTTGCTTGATTGATGAATCGATTTATTTTTGTCGGATGAACCGTGACTCACTTGTTGCTTTGGCTTAAGTCTTACATGGCCTACAGCTCGTCTACCTGATCAATTTGTCGTCTCAGCTGATACCCTTATTTGCAAGATCTTATGTGGACATATCGCTGTTTATGTGAGGTATCCGGTGATACTTGCTACTATGATGAATTATGCTTCGCCCTTTGCAGATCTTGTTGTCATCGAGCGAGGGTCCATCTCCAATGCTTTGACCTGTCTTGGGTTTAGAGATGTAGCTTCACCTACTCAGTAATGACTTGTCGGTCGACTATTTACCCATGGGTTTATTACCTTCAACACTGTGGTAGAGTAGGGGATAAAGTTGATTGGATTGTCTTTATGAAGACTAAACCAAGGAAAACTAGTGTGATGCATAATACTATAGAACCTTTTCACTAAGATGAAGGTATGTCAGATTTTAATATTCAAAGTAGCGCAAACGATGAAATGATTGTGCTAGAGAATATTATATGGATTTTTGAAGAGGATGCTCATGGTATTAAAGAGGATGATGTGAGAGTGAAGAAGAAATTTTAGGTTCATCTTCAACGTCGAGTTCCTTCGATGAAACTTAATAACATAGGTATGTAATTTTAGTTTAGTTATTAGTACTGCTACTTTTTGACTTTTACTTTTGTTGTATTAAGAAATTGTTCTTTGTTATCGGATTTTTTCTATTTTTAGACATAGTTGCTACTCCTATCTTACATTTACTACTTCGTTTCTTTAAGCTTATGATTATTTTTCTTGCTAGTACTAATCTTATTAATGTCATTCATTTGTTTGCAGAAGCCCACACACGGTGTCGATGGTCAGCTACCTCAGAGATCATGAAGACCACCGTAGCAGGAAGAGGAGGTCATCTACTCTTGCCACTACTTCTACTACTGCTACACCTCTTATGACACCTCCTCCCCCACTTGCTGCTGCTACACCTCTTATGACACCTCCTTCTCCATCTACTACAACTACATTTTTTTTGTGGCACATTGTCCCACACCCGCTGTTGTCACCCCTCTTGTGGCACATGCTTCCGCACAGGGTGTTGCCCGTCTCCTGTGACGCTAGCTACTTCTGCACCTACTCCCCCACCTTCTACTGGTACACTTCTTAAGCCTAGTTTGTCAACTCCTACCCCCCTCCCTAAGGGTACATAAGTTATTTTTAACTTTGTATTATGTTTATTCTTCATGGTATATGTTTTTGTATACGCATAATTTGTTTCTTAAGCAGATCCATTCCCCACATGCTACCTGTCACTTGCATCACAAAAATTATCAGGAGCATGTATGATGAGCCCTATCTCTCATGGAAGCAGATCCCTGTAGCCACTCGGGATTTGTGATTCAGGGAGTTCGAGGTACAATCATGTAATTTGAATCAAATTTGTAAATTTGATTTAATTTTTTATACTAACACATGATTTTTTATACTAACACATTGGATTATTTTTTATGTTGCAGAGGTCCTTCACCTGGCTCTTCCAAAGCACCACCATCAGATCTGACAAATCTTCGAGCTTCGGGGCAGGCATAGCCTTAACGACATGTTCATGAGAGCGTGTCTAAGGGGCGAGTGGCCTGCTTGGATCAGTGAGGGGCTCTGGGCTCTGTTGACCATAACCTAGGCCTTTTCTAATTATGAGAGGAAAAGACAGACGAATCATGTGAACCAGACGATGGAGGGGGCAAGGGGAGTTGCGCTCCATATTGATTGATCAGTCCCCCATATGGAGCACCACAGAAGGCTAGTAAGATTTTTTTTCAAAATTTAAAAAATAATTAAATAATTAAAGTAATTTTGTAGTGCTAATCAATTTTGTGCACTACATAGGCCAAGGAGTTGAGTTGTACTCCATCCATTGCAAAGTAGCATGTTCGAACTCATCTGGGCTTGGGAACAATCCAATAGGTCTCAGAGCACTCTCAATGGGTTGTTGTAGGTTAAAAATCGTTAATTAAAAGTTTATATTGACTCAAACTGTGGAAAGTGCCAATCAAACACTGGTTTTAATTATGCAGAAGGAGTTCGAGCGGCTCCAGTAGAGGCACTTGGCCACTCAGGCACAATCTTCCACAATCAGCATTGATAATCACTTTAACACTACGCGATCAGAGTAGGAGCTTTGGACACAGGCGACGGGGAAGATGAAGAGGAGAGTTTATGGCCTTGAAGCGAAGGGCATGGTCTTCGAGGCTGAGCTTTCCTGTGGTCTCGTACTGAGTTCCTCGAGCTCCTTGTAGCCAGACCAACAGGCTCTTGCCAGGCAGGTGACTGCAATGAACGATGAGAGTCTTCGGTAGCATGAGCTGATGCTAGAAAGCGAACATAGGGTTAAGGACTCTATAGCTGAAAAGACAAAGACTTTAGCAGATTGTCAGGGCAAGTGACCAATGACTTCTTTAGAAGAGGAGGAGGAGGAGGAGGAGGAGGAGGAGGTTATCTTTATATTTTCTTTTAGTTGTAAGCATCATTTTGAATATTATTGTGAACTTTTTTATTAACCTTACTAATCTTATTTGGGACGATTTGTGAAAGCATTTTCTTTTTCATTAATGATATTTTAGAGCTTTGCTCTGTGTTATAACTGTATAAAATGTGGTATGTGATGTGGGGTATATATTGTGTGTAGGTTATGGAAATGTAATTGATCATCTGAATTTTTTAGTTCTATGTCACACGTTTGCATTGGATTACCATCCATTCTGCGTCAAAAAATTCGATGTTAAATCGACAATAATATTACTTCATTGATCGATACTACCCACTGTATAAATCGACGGTAATTCGACGAATATCTCTATCGCTCAATGTTTTCATAAGCAAAGTTCGATGCACGTGTACAATAAGAAAATATGACGCTATTACGACGCAAAAACAAACACAATTTATTTACGTCGAAATATTTTGACGCAAAATTGATATAATTAACATTACTGGCCCGTGATTTACCAACGAAAAAATTTGGATTTAAATCAACGAAAATCGGATGATAAAACTGAAATATCGTGAGATTCGCCCTTGATTTGTGTTTTAGTTGGCCAACGCCAAATTGCTTAATTCCTACAAGGTTTGTATCTTTTGATTTTTTTCAAAGACATCTATTCTTTTTTTAGGATGATATTTTTGGTGTCAAGTTTATTGTAAAAAATCTATAAGCATTGATATGTGTGTCACAATACCATTCTAATTTTATTGTCACACAAACTAAAAGCATGAATCTCACTCCTAGTTTATGGAGTTTATGTAACACATGCTTAAGTTAAACATATTTATGTGATGGGAGAATAAAGCTCTTCTTGACATATAGAGATTAAATAATTCCAACATTATATAAACCTTGTTAATTATGTAGAGCATTTTCAATATGCTACACAGTTCCCTTTATGATGCATGCTACAATGATCTCATTGAGAATGTTGAAAGTTGAGTACTTTACATTCAATAACTGGACAATTTTTACAACTTGTATATCTATCATCTTCTATGTTCTGGATCAATCAACTATTACTTTACTCATTTGAGTGATTGACACATTTTTCTTTCTTGGTATAAATAGTTATTTATTTACTCCTTTTAAATTTCATAGTGTTGGCTATTGAACTTATCAATTTTAATATTTTCACCCTCCATATTGAGATCTGTTATGGTATGACTCATATATCATATCGGGACAGACGCTGGATCGAAGCGGAGCCGAGAGAAGCGGAAAAATCTATCCAAATTGGGAAGTTACGTGGGTTGGGGTGCGGGGGCAAAGTCCTGCGGTATGGTACAGGGGTAATGTAGTAATTACATATTGTGCCTAGGGTTTACTCCTTGGGTTATAAATAGGTCTGTTAGTAACCCCAGGAGGTATCCCTGTTTTCCGAAAACTCTTTTCTGAATATTGAAAAGGAATCGTCGCTCTGCTCCAGTGGACGTAGGCATCTTTGTCGAACCTCGTTAAATCTCTGTGTTTTTCTGAATTTGTGTCGATTACTGTTTTCTTCGCCCTGATTTTCTCAACAAGATCTAATATCATCTTCATATTAAATATTTTCTTAAACAAAAATATGATGGCATATATTAGATAGTAATGAATGTTGAGCCAAAATCAAACAAAAATAGAAAGATAAGCATATCAAAGATTGCAAACATTATTAAAATGCTTTTACTTGTTGCAAAAGGCAAAAAAATTTCTGTGCGGACTCCTGACGTAGCTCTACGTGCGACGCATAGTATTCCTGAGTTGTTTTCAGGTTATTTCTGGGTTATTTTCAATAATCTCGAAATAGCCCAGAAATAACCCGCGGTCTTTATTTTTGGATTATTTCTGGGTTATTTCGGGATTATTGAAAATAACCCAGAAATAACATGAAAATAACTCAGGAATAACCTGCGCCGCACGTAGAGCTATGTCAGGTGTCCTGACAGAAAATGTGTGCTGCAAAAGGAGGATAGCGCACACATTTATAATTGATGTCATATTAAGAGAACATAGCATCTTGATACAAGAAATAAAGAGTAGAGTAAGAAGAAAATTAAATAACTAATGAAGAAGTTTGTCGTAAACTCTTCCATCTTATATAAGTCACAAGTCAAACTTCTATTACTGTATTAATGAATGGAAGTCCCCAAGCTCTCTCTCTCTCTCTCTCTCTCTCTCACTTTTTTCTTCTATGAAAAGTCCTACTTCACAAGAGACATTTTTTATGGTGATAACAAAGAAACCTATTAATTGCAAGGTTTCTATGAAGATTATAAGGTATTTATAATATTAATAAAAAGGAAGATTTACATACATACCACTCGGTTCACATGTATTTACATATCTAACACCTACAATTTAATTTTTACATACATAACATTTTACTTATATATATAAAGGTGTATTCGCTTTCTTTTTTAAGTTAAATTGCTAATATTTTTGATGTAATATTAAGAATTGGGTGGTATGTATGTAAAAGCCCCGAATGAAAAGGTAATTGTAAGAAAAAATATTTAATTATATATTTACACATATTAATCCAATATTTTCATTAGATGGGAATTGTTAATCATTTTATAATTGGACAAAAGTTTGAGGTATGATGGTATTGGGCTTTAGCTAAAACACGTATTAACATAGGCTCACAAGCCCACAGTTCTGCTAAGTTAATTTAAGCTCGAACTTTTTTTGGTCCAATTTCAAGCCCAGTCACTGCTAAGTTAAATTAAGATATTTGCTTTGATCCAGTTTAAAGCCCAGTCACATTTGAATTTTGTTCTCTGAATTCCTGTCCAATATTGCTTCCTTCTCTCTCTCTCTCTCTCTCTCTTTATATATATATATATATATGTGTGTGTGTGTGTGTGTGTGTGTGTGTGTGTGTGTGTGTGTGTGTGTGTGTGTGTGTGTGTGTGTGTGTGTGTGTGTGTGTGTGTGTGTGTGTGTGTGTGTGTGTGTGTGTGTGTGTGTGTGTGTGTGTGTGTGTGTGTGTGTGTGTGTGTGTGTGTGTGTGTGTGTGTGTGTGTGTGTGTGTGTGTGTGTGTGTGTGTGTGTGTGTGATTTAATCCATTAATCCAAAATTGACATTACCATAAGTAAAGATCAGAGCGAATTGCAGCAACCCTTACAAAGAGGGCCCATCAACATTTCTCATCGTGCTCTACAACCACAGTTAAATGAAAATGGTGATCCAACTTAAATATTGTTCAATCTAAGTATTTTATTGACCAATTTTATGGTGATCCAACTCAAAATTCAGAGTACCAAGTCGATCAAGTTGAATGAAAATGGGAATCTCTCAAACTGCTTGCTATAATCATGCTAAACTCACCAAAGTCATAATGAAATTGAAAAAATGATCCTGAACTTATCAGAGTCATAGTGAACTCAATAGAATCATACTAATTTTTTCAATCATATTTAACATGAAGAATTATACAAAAGTAGTCAGTTATAATAAAGTTTGCAAAATCATACTAAACTCATTAGTAATAATGAAATCCATTGATTTATATAGAACTCATCAACCGTGATAAACTTGGCATAACCGTACTAAACTCATTAGAGTTATGTAGATAATTCACTCCTATCCTGACGAGTACTAGCCAGACTTTCAAAAGCTACTTGTCAAGGTTAGAGTCTTCATTAAATAGTCAAAAATTATATCTAGGCATCTGCTACCTCACCTGCAAAGTCAACAAATTCTATTTGCTCACTAACAAACCATATGTCTTATTAGAATCTGAATGTTTTACTTATGAACTTGTAGATATCCTTAGAGTGCTAAAAGCCCTATAAAGGTGGGTACAAAAGGTAATTTTATACAAGAGTTCTCTTTCAGAAAGTTTAGGTTGTTAATAGAATTCTCAAAGTTTTTATCTTTAAATTCTCTCTCTCACACACACTCACTCTCACTATCTCTTTTTCTCTGAGTTTTATTCTATTAGAATTTTAGGAGCCATAGAAGTAGAGTTTTGACATTATCATAGATTGATTTGAATCTAATAATCTAAAATGTGCAATGAGTATGAGCCGATGTTAATAATTAGAATGAGATAGCCATATGAAGTAGACTAACAATATAAAGAGAATAACATACATAAAAATTTAAGCCTTTGACACCACTAGATAGCTGGTTCAAGAGATTTAAGAGGTACTCGAGAGGCTTTTCTCTGAAATTTAACAAGTACTTGGGGAACTCGTCCCTTATATTAAATTCAACGTTCTTCAAAAATTTATGGTTATCAAATGGAGAGCTAAGAAATTGAAGTTGTCTAAGAGAGAATTTAACTAATCCAAAAATCAATGTAAGGCTTTTCTCTGAAATTTAACAAGTACTTAGGGAACTCGTCCCTTATATTAAATTCAACGCTCTTAAAAAATTTATGGTTATCAAATGGAGAGCTAAGAAATTGAAGCTGTCTAAGAGAGAATTTAACTAATCCAAAAATCAATGTCATTGAAAGGCGAGTTTAGCTTGATTAAAAATTAAAATCGTCGAAGAGAGAGTTTAAACCTTCAACAGTTGTAATAAATGAAACATAAATTTAACTAATTTACGATTTAAAGTTATTGAATTGAGAGTTCAAAATGTAAATTTGCATGAGGGAGAGTTCAAATTTTGTCCAAAATTTGATGCTTTCAAAGAGAGAACTTGGCTCATCTAAAATATAATATACTCAAAGAGAGAGCAAAAACTTTAAAGTCATTAAAGGTGACATTCAACATATAAACAATTTGATATCAGCATAAGCAAAAAAAAAACATAGTTCAACACTTTTACAAATTTAAATCCTCAAAGATTTAACTCTTCCAACCCTAAACACTATCGAAGGGAGAGTTTAACTCACCCAAGGTTTGAAGATGTTAAAGGTTGGGCTTAAAATTTGCAATCTTCTTAAGGAGAGTTTATCTCATCCAAAATATGTAGTCAAAAGGACAATTTAACTCTTATAAGATGCGAAATCATTGAACTGAAGTACAAGTTTTAAAGTCATCTGATAGAAGTTCAATTAATTTTTAAAATTTATGTTTTCAAATAGAGGGTTCAAAATTTGAAGCTATCTAAAAAATGGTTCAACTCATCCAAAATTTGAATTTATTCAAAGGAGAGTTCAACTCATCTAAAAAATGAAGTCAGCTAAGAAAAAAATCCAACAACTAGGCAAAATCAAACTAAAAAAAACTTAGTGAACTTATTTCTCTTTAAAGAAAAATTCTATAAAAATATATATATAAGAAATAAAAGACACATATATGATTTATATAAACATTATATATATATATATATATATATAACACAATTTAGAGTTAAATTAAAAAGTTCAAAAGTTATGCTTAACAAAATTGCTTTTATACCTAATTACAAAATCAATTTCATTACAAGAGAAAAAGGCTTATCAAAAAACTTTTTAAAATTAATTCTTCTTAGTTAATCCCTAAGTTGAGTTTTAGTGCTTATCCTGCCAAAAAAATTTATACTTTATTATAAAATATTTAGTAGTTTATTTTAGACAATAGTTTTACATCAACTCAATATATTACATTTAAATATCAATTCATCAATTTTTTTTTTGTAACATTTAAACTCAAAATTTTATCATAGAACTTGGACTCTTTGCAACATGATCTACATTGATCATAGATTGGTGATGTCCAACTAGTAGGTCAACATAGTTAACCTTTGAAAAATAAGAACTCTTGCAAAAAGTGAATCCCTATCAAGATAACAAAACCCTACAAATACACAGTCGAAGGACAATTTTCACAGAGAACATTTTGGTATTTCTGTGTTGGCAATAGAACTCTCAAAGGTTATATTTACTCTCAAAGTTTATATTTCTCAACTCTCTCTCTCTCTCTCTCTCTCTCTCTCGCACTCCATTTGCTACCAATTATACTTGATTTTTTTTTGGGTAGGGCCAGCTTTCGAATTCATTTTTCCAACAAAGATGTGATGCATAATCTTATGAGTTTTATTATGAGTACTATAAAGAGAGTTCCTAAATTATCAAAGACAATGCAAGCCAACTTAGTTTGTTAGTTGAAAGATTAATCTTCAACTAAAAGATATTGGATTTAAAGACTTTGTATATGCAGTGTGCTTCTTTTTTGTTATTAAATTCACTAAAATATCCCAAAAAAGTTATCAGAGAAAACAATTAGTCTAATGAACATCAACCGCCAGATGAGGTCAAATTCTTATGAATAAAAGACAAATTTTTATTTATTAGTCATATGAGAGTCAACACATGCTGATTATTCTGTCTTTCATGCCCAAATATTGTGTTTGAGAATCAAACTTAGAGGCTTTGGTCTCTAAGAAAGAGTTGATCCCATAAAGCCTAGAATTTGGCAACCATACATTAGTAGAGTTTGAAGATTAAGAGAGAAAAAATAACTGAGCCCACATATATACTATTTGTTTGAGATGAAAGTAATCTCCCTAATTTTTTTCATAATTATCTAAGAAACATGATACATGTTAAATATTATGATATTATTTTTATTACTTATGGATAAGCATATTAATAAATTTTGATATTTTGTCATATCCTTACAACAACAGTCACTGGTGATTTTCTTGCCCTTCTTTTCTAGTTAAGTTTTAGTTGTCAGCACGTTCTTCCCTCTTCTCCTGCACACACACATAATGAATGTGAATTCATTTAAAATTTTTGAGAGAGACATTTTTGTAAATTTAATCAAAGTCTCAAAACACTCCATTACAAAGTTCATAATTATTCGTTAGATCTTAAGTCACTCATTTAGCATTTAAGTGTCATAATGACATCAAAATTGAGTGATCTTGGATGGGTTGGATTCATATTGTCGAGATGCTCAATTTGATTATAATCATGCCTAATTTTGAAATTATTCGATCTTTCAAATTATGTTCTAAAATTTCTAATTATAAGTCAAGTGCTCGACCGTGGTTAACTTCTTTGGACAGATGAAATCAGTTACAACGTCATCGAACTCATGTTGCCGAAATGTATAGTTTAGCTGTAATTTTGTTGGAATCATAGTTTAGACAATCTTGTATTTAAAATTGGAAGAGTTGTTATCCAAAATGCATTGAGATTTAAGCTTGGTCATATGATATTGATTTTAAATGTCAACTAATTACGTTGGAATATTTTATTGATTTATTTGTGAAGTTGGGAGCTTTGATTATGGCCAATGTCATGAAATTCAAATTGCATTTAACACGTTTATAAGGTCTGTCAATTTATAATTAAAAAATGACCAGGCACAAGGGCCATTTGGCTACACACCACCCATGCAATTCCAATATATTTACATATTTAGCACCTAATTTTTACATTTGCACCTAATTTTTACATTTTATAGATTTAGCCACTCAAATCATTTTATTGTAGAATGACAATTGTGAGTTAGCATGTATGATAAAATGGTGGTACAAACCTCATATGATGTAGGTGAGTGGAAAAAGACTTCTTATAATGTTACAAAATTTTAAGATTAAATTTTGCAGCATTAAATTTATATTTTGATACTAAATAATTTAAACCACGTCACATTGGAAGAAATATTGCATACGAACACCCCATGCATAGATGCTTTCGGTGTCTGATCTACACCGTAGATCACGGTGACTACAGGTGATCTATGGTGAGGATGCAATCAAATTTTTTTTAAGAAAAAAATTAAAGTAGGGCCCACTGAAATACATCGTCACTGTAGATTACGGTGATCTATGGTATAGATCGGACATCGCATGCATCCGTATGCAATAATTTTTCTTCACATTGAGGGCAACATAGGCTAATAATTCCCTTACTCACTGTAGATTATGGTGATCTATGGTATAGATCGGACATCGCAAGCATCCGCATGCAATAATTTTTCGTCACATTGAGGGCAACATAGGCTAATAATTCCCTTAGTCATTTTATTAGAGAATTATAAAATTGACGTGGAGTGTCACATCACTTAGGTGTTAAGTTGATTTGAGTTAATGTAAATCCAGCCAAACATCATGAATATGATACATTAATTCACTGTTAAGTTAAATTCAATTTTTT
>NW_018164486.1:310514-311452 GCF_001263595.1 Phalaenopsis equestris | reverse complement strand
AACATTCATATTTACATCCATATCACTCAAATCTTTAAAGTCACATCAAAAATATCACCACAGTAACTTTTTAAAAGTTAAATATTCCATTTCATGCATATGCTTATGACACCAAGAAGTTATAAGCATAAAGTCTAAACTTTGGGTGTTAGATATGAAAATGCATAAGAATTATGTGATATGTATTAAAATTTTCCTAAATCTTTATGTATATGCTCCCTGATTCATATCTAATTCTCATATTCATGCATTTTGCTCATTACAATTAACTTAACAACCATTGCAAAATTCTCATTATGATTATTATCTTTTTATCCATTGATTGAAATTCAGTAACTCACAACTCCCCCTCAAATGGCAATAGTTGATAGCTATTATACTTAATTAATTTTGTAGCAACAATAAGTCGTATTAGAGGATTAAAAAGGTTTTTAATCTTTAGAAATTAACCCCCACCCCCGAACAAAAACTAAAAAATAAAAACTGCTTTAGCTATAATATATACTTGTGTTAAGTCATTTCTGCCTATTGTCAAGCATAATGTGAATCATTATGTACATTAGAAATGTGTCATCATGACTCTCAAGAAAATTCAATGAACTAAGAGACAAAAGTATGGCCTGGGATGGCCCACAGAAGGAAGACCAAATGTTTCATCATCGGAAGATTTAAGACTTGATGGTCTAATTTTAGATCCTTTGGGTCGGGATCTGAAGCCAGCCGAAAGAAGGTCGTCTAAGCCAAATATCAAGATCTATCAAGCCGAGAGAAGGCATCAGCCCAACTCTTGACTTGACACGACTAGCCGCCTCATAAAAAACCTTTGAGACTCTGCAAGAGGCCGAAGCTTCTCACCACGATACTTTTCGCGAACACCCCAAAAGGGACAGTCTGTCAAAGGGTGAGTTGTTTGTTTGATTACGGTGATTCACTCTCTG
>NW_018164486.1:309761-310414 GCF_001263595.1 Phalaenopsis equestris | reverse complement strand
TCGAAGAGAGAGTTTAAACCTTCAACAGTTGTAATCAATGAAACATTAATTTAACTAATTTACTATTTAAAGTTATTATATGATAGTTCAAAATGTAAATTTGCGTGAGGGAGAGTTCAAATTTTGTCCAAAATTTGATGCTTTCAAAGAGAGAACTTGGCTCATCTAAAATATAATATACTCAAAGAGAGAGCAAAAACTTTAAAGTCATTAAAGGTGACATTCAACATATAAACAATTTGATATCAGCATAAGCAAAAAAAAAACATAGTTCAACACTTTTACAAATTTAAATCCTCAAAGATTTAACTCTTCCAACCCTAAACACTATCGAAGGGAGAGTTTAACTCACCCAAGGTTTGAAGATGTTAAAGGTTGGGCTTAAAATTTGCAATCTTCTTAAGGAGAGTTTATCTCATCCAAAATATGTAGTCAAAAGGACAATTTAACTCTTATAAGATGCGAAATCATTGAACTGAAGTACAAGTTTTAAAGTCATCTGATAGAAGTTCAATTAATTTTTAAAATTTATGTTTTCAAATAGAGGGTTCAAAATTTGAAGCTATCTAAAAAATGGTTCAACTCATCCAAAATTTGAATTTATTCAAAGGAGAGTTCAACTCATCTAAAAAATGAAGTCAGCTAAGAAAAAA
>NW_018164486.1:303975-306466 GCF_001263595.1 Phalaenopsis equestris | reverse complement strand
GCATCAAATATATTTTAACTTTAATTGGATCAAATCTTATTTCATATTTTATAATACTTAGATTTTCTAAATCCAAATATATAAGATTTACTAAATCCTATTTAACTTAAATACAGCCAAACAGCCCCTCAGACTTGAAACAATTACGTATAAAATATGTAACTCATTTAACGATCATTTAAATTTTTACACACCTGAAATTAAAATCGGCTTATTTCGATTATATAATAAGACACTCAAATTGTATTTGACTTATGACTTGGTATGTAGGCACCAATACTGATCAAAAGAACCAAACATATGATTGTTTAACAAGTAAAAGAAGCAACTCATGCTTTGGATATCTCTTGCATACATATATTATATAAAGGAAATCATTTATTGACGGAGGCCCAAATATCGATTTCTCATGCAGTATGTCCTATGATGAAAGCCCGCGCAATGTGCCTAAATATTCGAGAACTCAGTGTCACTATGGATCTAACCCGTGATCTGAGGGGACACACACACACACACACACACACACAGAAGGTGACATTCGATGTTGCCCTACTAGGTAACCCTGATGACCTTTCAAATTACTCTGACGAGTTAACAAATTGATGAGTTGACATGTTGTTGAGCACCATTAACATGTTCGGAGTTCATAATGTTGAATTTAGAAGGTTAAGACTCTTTTTGGGCAGCTGCAGTTTTTTAAAGTGTTGTGCAATAGTTGTGACTGGAAGCTGCTATACTGAAGTTGTTGCGGGAAAGTTGTGTTTAATTGTTTTGTGTAGTACAGCTGTGTTGCAGCTGTTTATGATAATAAAACTTCTCTTCCCTTTATTGATGTTTTATTTATAACAAAACTAATTTAGTTTAAATAATTCTCAAAAAGCTTATAAGTTCGAATATTACATCTTGAACTTACATCTCTCTCTCTCTCTCTCTCTCTCTCCATTTACTATCAATTTTGCTAGATTTTTTTTTGTGTAGGGCGAGCGTTTGAATTCTACACTAAGATTTTCATTTTATTTCCAACTAATATGGGATATATAATATTATGAGTTTTATTATGAATTTTATAAAGAGAATTCCAAAATTATCAAAGACAATGCAAGCCACCTTAGTATGTTAGTTGAAAGCTTAATATTCAACTAATAGATATTGGGTTTTAAGACTTTGAATATACGGTTGGCTTTTTTTTGTTATTAAATTCACTAAAATATGCCCAAAAAATTATTGAGAGAAAGCAGTATGTCTAATGAACATCAACTACCACATGAGGTCAAATTCTTATGAATAAATGACATTTTTATTTATTAGTCATATGGGAATAAGCACATGTTGATCATACTCTTTCATGTCCAAATATTGTGCTTGAGAATCAAACTTCAAAGTTTCTCTCTTCAATCCGTGAGGCCTAGAATTTGGCAGCCGTACATAAATAGAGTTTGAATGTTAAAGAGAAAAAAATAACTGAGCACACATATATACTACTTGTTTGAGATGTTAATAATCTCGTAATTTTTGTCATAGTTATCGAAAAATAGTTGACACGTGTTAAATTTTATGATACTAATTTTATTAATTATAGAAAAGCATTTTAATCATATTTGATATTTCGTCATATCTCGTACAACAGCAGTCAGTAGTAGTGATCTTGCACTTCTTTTCTAGTTATGTTTTAGTTATCAACTTGTTTTTCTCTCTTTTCCTTCACACATGTAATGAATGTGAATTCATTTATAATTTTGAGAGGGAAATTCTTTTTAATTTAATTAAAGTCTTAAAGCACTCCATCAAAGAGTCCATATTTATTCAAATCTTAAGTCATTCATTTTGCATTCATGTGTCATAATGACATCAAAATTGAGTGATTTTAGGTTGGCTGTTGAGTTGCTCAATTTGATTATAAACATGCCTAATTTAATCAATGTTCTAAAACTTCTAATTATAATTCAAGTGTTTGATCACAGTTAATTTATTTAGACAGATTAAATCACTTACGGCGTCATTGAATTTGTATTGTAGAAATGTATAGCTTAACTGTAACTTTGTTTAAATGATAGTTTAGAAAATCTTACATTTAAAACTGACAAAATGCATTGAGATTTATGCTTGATCATATAAACTTTTTGGGAACATATCGAGTATATTATTATTAAAATTTGATATGAATATCTTGATGTAATTTTTCATAGGAAAACATTAAAAAAAAATCAGAATGGTGTTATATAGGAGTAATTTCTTGGTCATATTGATGTTGATATTAGTTTTAAATGTAATGTAAGATTTTATTTATTTATTTATTTATTTATTTGTTTGTGAAGTTGGGAGGTTTGTTTATGGCCAACTTCATGAAATTCAAATTGCATTTAACACGTTTATAAGTCGGGGTGTAAACGAGTCGAACACTTATATTTCGAGCTCAAAAGGTGTGTTTATGTTCGGCTCGTTTGCTTAACGAGTCGAACACGAGCTGTTCACGAACAAAGAGTCCTTTTAA
>NW_018164486.1:302442-303965 GCF_001263595.1 Phalaenopsis equestris | reverse complement strand
CGGCTTGTTTGCTTAACGAGCCGAACACGAGTTGTTCGCGAACAAAGAGCCGTTTTGACAATCCTAATCACGTAGCCATGAGATGGGGTTGAAGGCAATATTTAAAAATTATTGTTTATGTTAAAACATCATTTAAATCTAATTTAATAATATTTATTCTATTTTCTTAATTAATACTTTTGATTGATTATAAATCTTTGTAGCCTTGTAGTAAATTAATTATTTTAAGAATACTACTCATCAAATTATATATAAAGAGAGAGAGAGAGAGAGAGAGATAAATATAATTGATGAGTAGTGTTTTGAGCCAAAACTAGCCGAACAAGAGCGAACAAATCATTGTTCGTGTTCTGCTTGTTAATTTAGCGAACAAGTCGAACACAAGCTTCTTCACGAGCCTAACATGAGTTGTTCACAAACAACAAGCCGTTTTGACAGCCCTATTTATAAGGTCTGTCAATTTATAATTTAAAAATGACCAGGCACAAGGGCCATTTGGCTACATACCACCCATGCAATTCCAATATATTTACATATTTAGCACCTAATTTTTACATTTTATAATTTAGCCACTCAAATCATTTTATTACAGAATGACAATTGTGAGTTAGCATGTATAATAAAATGGTGAGCGGGTACAAACCTCAGTCATTTTATTAAGTGTTAACATGATTTGAGTTAATGTAAATCCGCTCAAACATCACTAATAGGTTCGATAAATTAATTGTTGAGTTAAATCCAATTTTTGCTCATTCTCTTTACTAAATCTGATTATTAAGGGGCTGTTTGGTTTGAAGGATTTGTGGTGTACGTAATTCATTTATTGGAATTTAAGGAAATTATGTGTTGGGTTTTAAAAAGTACAAGTACAATGTAAAGTTCACTCCTTAATCATTATGGTTCAATTGGAATTTGGTCGAGTTAACCGAATTTGAATTACACTTTATAATACTATTGAGAAACTATCATCTGTCACCGCCCCGATCACCTGTCGCAGCCCGCCAGCCCGCCAGCCCTCACCGCCCCCGACAAATCCACTTATTAGTTGGATTTAGCAGATTAAATGTAAGATAAAAATATTTCAAATAGATTTATGTCAAAGGCATCAAATGGATTTAATTTTAATTGAATGAAATCTTATTTCAGATTTAATAATACTTAGATTTTTTAAATCCAAATATACTGGATATACTAAATCTTATTTAACTTAAATCCTACTGGCAACCAAACACCTCTTACGCTTGAAACAATTACGTATAAAATATGTAAAACATTTAACAATAATTTAAATTTTTTACACACCTGGAATTAAATTCGGCTTATTTCAGTTATATAATAATTCACTCAAATTGTATTTGACTTATGACTTGGTATATATGCCCCATTACTGATCAAAAGAACCAAACATATGATTGTTTAACTAGTAAAAGAAGCAACCCATGCTTTGGATATCACACGCGCGCGCGCCCACACAGATATATATATATATATATATATATATATATAAGACAATCAGTATTTGT
>NW_018164486.1:290856-302064 GCF_001263595.1 Phalaenopsis equestris | reverse complement strand
TATATATATTCTCAGAAGGTCACACTCGACGTTGCCCTGCTAGGTTACCCTGATGACCTTTCAAATTACTCTGACGAGTTAACAAATTGATGAGTTGACGGGTTGCTGAGCACCGTTAACATGTTCCATGTTCATAATGTTAAATTTAGAAGGTTGACTCTTTTTGGGCAGTTGCAGCTTTTTAAAGTGTTGTGCAATACTTGTGCCTGAAAGCTACTACACTGAAGCTGTTGCGTGCAAGTTGTGCTTTTTTGTTTTGTGCAGTATAGCTGTGCTGCAGCTGTTTATGATAATAATACTTCTTTGCCCTTGTATTGATGTTCTATTTATAACAGAACTAATCTAGCTTGAATAATTCTCAAAAAGCTTATAAGTTTGAATATTACATCTTGAACTTACATCTTACTTAACAGTGAGAGCAACACAAAAATCAAAATAGATAATAAAATTATTAAAAATTATTAACATTATCATAATATTGAATTTGAAATGTATACGATCAATTTCACGAGGTAGAATCGACACCTGAAGAAGTTGTTATTTATCCAAAGAAACTCTCTACATCTAATCACTATTTAAGGTTGAATCGTCCAATTAATTTGCCCACCTAAAGAAGTCACAAACTTTTGTTTATCTATTCCTTGAACACACATGTAAGATTTTCTGTCACAGCTATGCTTCTTTCGTGATGTATGTAGATAATACTACAATCCACATTAGCGGTACAACTCTAGAGGAATCGGAAGTCATCGAGCTCATATTTTTTAATGTTTAAAACTACAAATCACAAACAGTTAAATGAAGCATTAACTAATGAAATTAATAAAAATGCATAATTACAAATTTGAAAAGTTGTGAGGTCTCAGAGCAAATGAAGAATAAACCAATATCTATCATTACAATAAGACCGAAGACCTTAAGTAAAGGGGATCTTGGTTGCCTTTAAACTATATAATATTGAGCTCATATCATGGGTTGTAAATAAATTATTGCACTTGATGAACAACTCAAACTCGGCTCGATTAAGAATCGATCATATTCGTTCAAATTAGTAAATAAATAAACAAGTTTGAACAAAACAAGTTTGAACAATTTTTAAAAGCTTGGAACTTAAATGAACTAAACGTAAACATAATTGAACTTATTCATTTCTGTTCGAGAACAAACTCATTTTTTGTTCAATAAGTATCTCGTTAAATACTCGATGATAACTCGTATCATATATAAATGTTATTTAAATAAAATTTAATTAACTATAATTTATTTAAGTATAGATTTAATATTAATATTTTTGATTAATTATTAATTATATATTTATTTTATTAATATATAATTATTATTTATACATTTATTTATTAAAGTTTAGGTGTTAGATGAGAAAATATATAATATGTAAGTGGTATGTATAAAATGCCCCACAGAATTAATTGAAAACCTCCATAAATCTCACTTTTCCTCTAGCCACTTATAGTTTTACGTTTCCCGATTCACCCCAAACATAGAAAACCCTGATTTGTTAGGGCATGCAAGCATTGTAGGCAACGATGAGATCACGGTGTGCAAGAATCTCTAAAACTCTAGTCTCTCGTATATCTCCCTTTCCACTCTGCTCATAATCCCAGCCAATTAAACATTTGTGTTGTGAAAGTGTAGTGCAAGTTGGATGCAAGTTTGAAAGAATGATCATGCTAAAATATAAGAAATTACATCCCATATGATTATGGTTAGTGATTTGTCTTTCATTTTTATAGAGTTTATAATCAAGAGTGTGATAGGAGCGATCACATTTGTAAAATCATTAATTGAATTTTTTATATGAGAACCTTGATACTCGTTTAAGTTCTTAGCTCATTTGTTAGTTTGTTTAAATATTCTTTCACTTGTCATAAATAAATCAAGTACAAATCAAGTTCAAACATTGAAAATTTTGAACTAGTCATGTTTAAACAACATATGAAAGTTCGACACAAGCTCAAGTTAAACATGAACAACTTATAAATGTATCAAGCCAAGTTTCAACTATAGTATATTTGGTTCGACTCGGGTCGATTACAGTTCTACCCATATGTGTCACAGAAGCATATCACACAAAGGTCATCCAAATAACTCAATTATCATATGACTAAAAAAAGGGGTTTTAATTGCCTTTAAACATGTAATATTGAGCTCGTATGTGTCATAGAAGCATATCATAGCAAAGGTCAAGAAAAAAAATCCCAATGGTCATATGACTGAAAAAGATGTGGATCTAGATTGTCTTGATGGTGATTTCATACATGCCAAAATCCCCAACAATATATATGTCTTTTAGAAGAACCCCTAAAGTCATTCATCTCTTCATAGACCTCCAAACCAAAAATAAAACATCTAAGAAAAAATATATATTTTAAACCCACAATTTCCTAGGAGGCCACCCATACGGGAAAAAATACGTGTAGAATGAATGAGAAAAAAATTTGCAACAAATCAAGATCCCACATAAATATCATTACATAAAGCGTCATTATAATAAAAATTAAATAATTTCACAACACATTATACATAAATAAAGAAAAAATAGCATACAGCATCATTTCACCCATTAACTATTACATTTGTAATTTTCTCTCTCAACTCCATCATCTTCCAGTACGTTCCCTATCCTGGGTACAAGACTCAGGTAAATCACATTCAGCTTGTGATGTTGACTACCCTTGATAATATTCATACGTTTTAGTGGGGACATATGACTGATCTTCATCTGCATTGTTGAAATCAATTTCACTATGTGAAGAATGCTGACGAATGTAATTGTGGAGAGCAATTGTAGCAACCATAATCTTCACTTGTTTGTTGAAATGATATGTGGGCATATCTCTTAGAATAACATATTTTTTTCTTGATTTATTTTTCTAACCCATCCTTTCTTGTTAAAATAAGTGGTTGGCCAATTTCTCAATTCCGCCTCTTTCAGGCAGATATCATAAAATATTAGCTTCACATCCTTATCCCACAAAGCAGACGAACCAAATTCTTTTTTCTTACCCATCACGATTATTAGCATGAAAAGAATTAAGCAACATACATACTTACAAACAATAAAAAGTTAACTCATAAAAACATAAATTACCACTAACACACCAACACCACCACCACACTTCTATAACCACACCATTACCACCAACACACCACCACACTATTACCATCAACAAGCCACCAACACCACCACTGCCACTATAAAATTACCACCAACACACCGACACAACATTACCACCAACACACTGTCACTCCCACACCATCACTACACCATTACCACCAACACACCAATACACCATTGCCACCAACACACCACCACACCATCACTACACCATTACCACCAACATACCAACATCGCCACACCACTACAACTATACAATTACCACCAACACATTACTACACCAATACCACCAAAATACTACCACCACCCAATTACCTTTTGAAGGAAATGCTCGGAGTAAATTAGGAATGGGAAATAGTCTCATCATCCCCTATTTGTAAAACTCAAAGGCACTGAAATCAAGGAAGTTCACATATTGCTTGCATTATTTATGCTCTCTCTCTCTCTCTCATTCTTTTCTTCTTCACGTTTCTTGGATTTGATTCACGAACAATCTCAGATTCAATAGAATTATTGATGATGAAGCTGTGAAGAATCTCATCATTAAGATTTTGAATATTTTGATATATGAACAACAATCTTCAAATATTTAATCAATTCTATTATGGAGTTATATAGTATGATAATCATTTTACTTTAATTTTTCCTTTTATTGTGTCAAGAATTCGTTCGACATAATAACTTGGATATTATGATGGTATCCCTATCTTTTTTATTTTTTTTTAACCACAAATCACCTTTTTGAAGAAATTTTAACATTAATTATGTTGTAAAAAGTCATCAAGATTTGCATATTTTGATGATATTAATTTTTTATCAGACAAAATTTTATTATGTTTCAAAAGTTTTAACATGTTATTTTAAATGTTATCATAATAAAGTTTTTTAAAAAATTTAAAAATAATATTTCTCTAAAGAACGAAGGAAATATCATTTACTTCATATTTAACTAAAAAAATTGAATAAATAACTAAGTGCTCCTTGCCACGTGTCTTTATCAGCCCAAACACGTTCCGACCACCCTTATACACGTGCCCGCCTTTAGTTCTCAGGTGCAAGAACGGCTCCCTGATGGGGAATTAAAGGCAAGGCCAATAGCTTCTGATTTGCCCAAAACATCCAAAAATTATTGCACACGGACACCGCACTTAAATCTAATCAGAACCGTGAAAACATTAAAGTGGGTCCCACTTTAATAATAAAAAATATAAAAATACTTATTTTAATGGTCATGATCGGATACCGCACGCAAATTTGCGTGACGTGTTCGTACGCAATAATCACTCCCAAACATATAACAATCATTTAACAATCATTATTTGAAGGTTTATAAAAAAAAAATGAAATTAAAGGATCGCTTCTCTGTTATGCGAAAATAATGCGAAAAAGAAGAAATTCACACAATAACAATCATTTGATTCACCTACGTCTACAAAGAGAGATTTTACTTGCAACGGACGGGGAGAAAGAAAAAGGTTTGGAATTACAACTTCTACACTTCATACCATACCTTTCTCATGAACTATAAGTCTCTTTTCTAGAGGAGGATTATGACATACAAATAAATAAAACTAAAATATCAAATCATCCCTAATTACGATAAAAATCATAAATATAATATTTTCTTTTAACTGGAGAAGCAAAAAATATCTTATATTCAATCAGAGAACTGATAGACAAATAAATAAAGCTGAATAAATATTTTTCCACTTAGTACTGATGTTGAGCAGAACAAAATGAAATTTTTTATTTCTTTGAGATAGTAACATACGGTTAAAGTAATTTTTATATATTTACATACTTAGCCACTATACTTTGATATTTAGTTTAATAAAACTCTAATGCTATAAATTAATAAAAATATATGCGTAAAAAATATTTTTTAATTCATAAAAAAGGCTGTGGTTATATTTCTGCTATGTGTTATGGATTTATATGGTATAAGGATTAAATTTAATGTTTTAAGTATGATATGTGTATGTGCGCGCGGCTATATATAAGCATTAAATTTCATGATTGATTTTGTTGAATCTTAACATGTCTGTAAATCACACCTAAGGAATGGAGCGTAAGTGTATAACCTGAATATAGGCCTCGATGAGCAAAGGGAGTCGCTGCCTCTAATGTCATCATCGTTGAAGTCGTGAGAACCAACCTGGCATTCAATAAGCCGGCCACCCCTTCCCCGCAGGCCAACCTTGGTCGGTCACAAGAAGCAATCATGGCTACCACCAGCTCGCCGACTAGTCTCGGTCGACCACGGGAAGAAGCTACCGACCACCAAGGGCAAACCATATGTAGGTTCTCCTGGCCGACCATCCCAACCGCCCCACTTGGGTAGTCCAACTCACCCGGCCGACCACCTTGGCCCGCCACCATCTGCCTACAACCCAATCGGTCGGCCAATTATGGACTGATCGCAAGGGAAATTTTCTAGCCTAAACCTAACCCAAATTGTAGACCTAACCAACCTAGGTTTAGCCAAGCCAAACTTCACCCAGATCTGACCCATACTAGATCTAACCCCAACCAAACCTAACTACTGTCTGACCCAACCTAGACCTAACCCAAACGTGACCTGACTTAGGTCTAACCCGAACCCAGCCTAAACAAAACCCAAACCTAACCCAAATCAAGCCTAACCCAACCCGGGTCAACCCAGCTTAACCCGGGTCAAACACAAATAAAACCTAAGCCAACCCAGGTCAACCAAGCTTAACCTGCATTAAACCCAGATAAAACCTAACCTAATCCAGTCAAAAACCAAATCAAATCTAAGCTAACATGGGTCAATCCAACTTAACCTGGGTCAAACATAAATTAATCCTAACTCAACCTGAGTCATTCCAGTTTGACCCAAGTCAGCCCAACTTAATCCAAGTCAAATCCAAATCAAACCAAACCCAACTCAGGTCAACCCAGCTTAACTTAGGGAAACCCAAATTCAACCCAAGATAGACCAATTCAGCTCAAGCCCAATCAAGCCCATACCAGCTAAACTACATCATACCTTAGCTCAATCCCCAACTAATCTAAGCTACAAATTTAGCTTGCCTCAGCTCAACCCCAACTTAAGTCTAATCCAAGGCTATGTGTTACTTTACATTTTTATTCATGTATCACTTCATGCTTCGTTCATGTCTTATTTCTTTCATGTTATTTCAGGTTCAAAAAACCAAACCAAGAAAATAAAAAAAAAACACATTTATTAAATGTTGGTTCAAAAAACCTCACCAAACCATCTCAAATCTTGATTTAAAAAAGGTTTTGGAGGTTGTTCCTTACCAATATGTGATAAGATCCACAAAGAGTACAATGCAAATCACCCGACCAACAAATCTTAATGGTTACTCCTATGAGGGCAGCAAAACGATCCACCTAAAACCTGATGAAAGGCGCAGCCTGCTGGAGGTGCAGTTTCGATAAAACCAAAAGAGATGGACTAGGAGTAAGACTTGAATTGCGTATCCAAAAAAATAAAAATGAAACTTAACTGATTATGCTTTCAAAATCCAACACTTTAATAGATTACAAAAAGACTGTTAAAAAAATTACATCTAACTAAAGGCTTATTGAATGATGTTTTCTGAATTTTTTAGTTTTCCATTGTTATTGCAGCTTCTCCTTTAAGGAGAAAAACTCAAGAGTTTCATATATAGCCTGAAAATAGCCCTCGTCATGCCAAGGGAGTAGCTGCCTCTGACATCATCGTCGTTGGAGTCATGAGAAGCATCCCAGCATTCAACAGGACGACCACCCCCTCCCTGTCGGCCAATCATGGCCGACCACAAGGAGAAGTCGGTCAGTAATTAAGGGCCAACCACCACCAGCCGGTCAATGAATCTTTGGTGGCCACAAGAAGAAGCCAGTCCGGCACCAAAGGAATGTCATTTGCAGGTTCTCCCGGCCGACCACCTTGGTCGATCATCCCAGCTGCCACACTTGGGTCAGCCAACTCACCTGGTCAGCCACCTTGGTCGGCCACCACCTGCCTATAAACTAGATGACTGACCAACTATGAACCAAGAACAAGGGATACCATCTAGTCAACCATAATGTCTGGCCATTCCAGTTGGCCGACCACTGAGAAAGAAGACGATCAGCCACCTTGGCCTACCACCCACGTGGGTCAGCTATCAAGGACCAACTAAGAGGGCTACATAATGTCGATGAGTCTAGAGAGGGAAATCTCCAAAAAGATCGATCTAAGCAAGGAAAAGAACGGAATACCTCTATCAACTCTCCAAAAATACAAAGGCATAAATCTAATGTCTAGTTCCCCCTCTTTTTAGTTCTCTACAAATAGAAGACACCTTGCATGTAAGAAAGCGGTCCCTTAGGTTTTCTCTCTCTCTCTTCTTCCATCATGTAGTAAGTTTTCTCCTCTTCTTCCTCACAATATAACCACTCTTGTATTGAATAAAATGGGCCGACAAGCCCAAGGACTGCCCCTTTTGCCCCTTGATGGGGCAAACCCTCTCTCTCTCTCTCTCTCTCTCTCTCTCTCTTTTTCCTTCATCTAGAATCCGACTTTATTCCTTGGCACGATTTAAATGATAGATTTGAATTCAACAGTATGATAGAATATATATATATATATATATATATACGCGCGCGCACACACTCGCGCACTCACACACACAAAGAGGGAAGTACGCAGTAATGAACGGTAATATAAATTATTGATTAGCCTATATTTCAGGAAATGATTTCTCTATTTATAGAGAAATAGGAAATAAAATATGAAGTTACAGATTTATCCTTATTTTGATGGGAGTGTTACAGAATATTTTGAGTATTTTACATTTATAGGTATTTGGCTTGGCTACCTTAGAATTCGGTCGAGGGAAATCAGTTAGTCTTAACTCGGTAAAACCATTTTTTCTAACTGTGTTGAATTAGAATTGTTGGCCGGCCTTTGATGATATTCGGGCTAGCAGGACATGACTCGATCGGCTCGGCTTTGTTTGTCAGTTATTCTAATCTAGTTGTTGACTATTGATCTTTGAATGGAGAACTCTTGTCAGTAGAGTAAGACTAAGTTATCGGGTAGATAGTGAATCACTATAATATATTTGGTTTCTCACTACTTGCGAGGGATACTCCATTGAGTACGTTATGGCTAGTTCTTGGCCCCTTATGAGAAATCTCAAAGGCACGCATGGCATAGATGGAGATGATGCTCTTGCTTTGAGTCGTGTTGTGTCGAGAGGTAAGTAGATGCCTCTGCTTGGCTTGATAAGCTTTGGTCCTTGGTTTAGCTGGCTTGCATCCGGTCGGCTTCTAGCTTCGGTTCAATGGGGGCTGCACTTGATCAAGTAAATCCTTTGATCTTCCGCCTATGCCCACCTTAGCTATACTTCTTTATCTTCTATTATGTTGGTTTCCTCGGGATTCAAACAGACGCGCTTCCAATATACAAATTCCAATTAAACTTTCGTATTTACAAGCAACACTCAAATTTTAACACCCTTAAAAACTTCCATTTACAATGGATTGTAAGATTTGATGGGCAGCTACATGCCTCAGCAATATTAGTAGATCTTTCAAATAATGACTCCATTTCTAAATTCAGGATTATTATTATTCCAAGTTAAAAAAAATTTAACTGTAACATAAATATTTTCTATCTTAGTATTAAAAAAAGATATGTACATAACCAAGTATCTTCCCATCCTATACATATATATATATATATATATATATAGTATGATTAATTAAGATGTAACAAAATGCATTAGTTTCCACAAAGTTTTCAATAGTGTTTCTTGGTCTCCATAGCCTAAACACGTTCCTACAACCCTTATAAGCGTGGCGGCCTCAAATTCTCTCGTGCAAGGAACCGATCTGATGTGGCCACTACCGCCACCAATTTGCCATTTGTGCCTGAGGCTAAGCATGTGCAAAAGTTTCAGAAGGATTTAGATACTACACTTGTGATTTATTTGGAAGTCTATTTTTGTTGCTTGTGTCGTAATGGCTGTCAAACACTATATACAATCGGTAAACATAAGGTTCTTACCGGACACTTTAGGTTGATGGTTATATTTTTTTATGGAGATTTTTTTTTTATCTTCGATTGTTCATCTTTGCTCATTTTATTTGGTTATTGATTGTGATTGCTCCTCTTATCTTTGTGCTTACTATACATTTTGGGTGTGTTGAATCCTTTGAAGACGTAGGGTTCCGTATTGTTCGTGAGTACATGCAACATGATAAAAAGACTTGGTATCGTAGAGAGAGTTCGGAGAGAGGAGAGATTGATGAAAATATTTTGAGCGAACCTTAAAATATATTAACTTCCAATCATTAATAAGTCGAAGGGAAGCGGATCCTTGGAGGTTTCCTAAGTTAACTTGATTTTAGATAGAGATACAAGACAATGTTCACCTAGGAAGGAAAGGAGGAGGATCCCCCAATAAAAGGAAAAAAAAAAGAGGAGGAAATCTATAAAATAATTAAAACAGTCATTTTGCACTATATGATGCATCTTCTCTGAGTCTTGATGAAAGGACTGTGATGTGAATATCAGGTATTGTTAGCTGATGTCAGACATTGCTGGTATGACAACTAGCCCGGTGCTTGGGTGAAAGATAAATATCAAACGTCGGGTGGTGCTTTTAAGAGAGAATTGACGGATGTCCTCAGTAGTCATGATAACTTCCTCTAGTAGCTACGCCAGTGCAGATGAGCTAGGTTAACCTCTCGAGGGAAATGAGAGCAATTGGATTGGCAGACAAGCTTGGTTCAGCTACTCCGTTACTTCTTTAGATAGGCTCAATTAGACTCCATATTAATCTTGTCACAGGATCATTGCCCCATGATATGAAAAATTGTTCCAATGGCATATGCTGTACGCGGCGACCATAATAAGCATCCGCTTTCAGCCAGGGAATATCCGCCTGTTCGGGCACCACGAATATCTCTCTAAAAATTCTTTATTATTATTATTTTTTTTACTACTCTATTTATACAATTTTATACACCTTAATTAATCCTACTAATCCATGTCGTCTTCCTCACTCCATCACCGACGCCATTTTCAACCTTCCCCCAAAATCCATAACTATATGAAACCCCCAACCCTACTTCTCCTCCCACCTCCCCCCATTTCTTCCAATTACCCAAAAATGGCAGTTTTCACACAAGCAAAGCACGTCCCCGCTCCCCTTAACGACCGCCTTCGCGCCCGCCTCTTCGGCGAGTTCCCCTGCTCAGCCAGTAGCGGCAGCGGCCCCCGCGGCGCCTCCACTTCCGGCGACTCCTCCTCCCTCTCCGCCCTCCTAAACGATTTCCTCGAATCCTCCTCCGCCGACGACGACGACGAAGACTCCGATCACAACAATAACTCTGAAGCAGAGATGGACGACTCTTCGATTCCGATCCCAATGACCACCACCCTCGAAGTCGCCGGAAAGCTCCGCGACCTCATTTCCCCGCCCCCCTCCGTCGATCCCTTACGCTCCCGACTGATTTCCGATGTCGAATCAGCAGCTGCAGAAGCAGGGCCAAGTCTCACCGGATCTATTTTCCGGCGGGCGGTGATGAGGCGGTTGAGGGAGAGAGGGCATAACGCGGGGATCTGCAAGGCGAGATGGGATGGCGGCGGTGGATTGACGGCGGGGAGCTACGAGTACATCGATGTGGTGTTGGAGACGGCGGATGGGGAAGAAATAAGGTATATTGTGGATTTAGGGTTTTCGTCTGAGTTTGAGGTGGCGAGACCGACGGAGGAGTACGGGAGACTGGCGGCGGCATTGCCGGCTGTGGTGGTGGCGCGACCGGAGGAGATGAGGGTGGCGGTGAGGGTAATGGCGGAGGCGGCGAGGAGGTCGTTGAAAAGCAGCAGAATGAGCGTGCCGCCGTGGAGGAAGAAGAGGTATATGATGGCGAAGTGGTTAGGGTTTTATCGCCGTACGGTGAATGGTTTGGGTGCGGTGGTGGTGGCGGGGGAAGCAGAGGTGAGGTGGCGGGCGGTGGGATTTGGGCGCGGTGACGAGAATTAGATGTTTATTAACTATGTAATTTTATTTTTCAAAAAAAAAAAATATATATATATATATATATTCATT
>NW_018164486.1:287716-290063 GCF_001263595.1 Phalaenopsis equestris | reverse complement strand
GGTTCAGCGGGGACCGGGGTTGGCCGACGATCGTTGTCGACGATCGGTGGTGGTCAACGGCGATCGACGATGGCGAGGATGATCTTGGATTTGAGCTCCTTCTCAAAGTCTTAAGTTCTCTCTTAAGCCTCCTCCCCCCTTCAAGTGTGGGGTGAGGCTCTAATTATAGTGTTTTGAGTGCAATTAATGCAGGAATATGAATCATTTTGATCGGACGGCCCAGAGAGCTTCCATTGATCAGATGACGTTTGATGGACATTTGAGTGTCTTAACGATGTCGGAATTGAGCAATCTTGGGCTCGTTGGATTCGTCTTTTTGAGACGCTCGATTCGATTATAAACTTGCTAGATTTGACATCCGTTTGACCTTTCAAATGCCTCCAAAAATCTTCCAATAGTGGTTTAATGACTTGATCCAGGCCTGATTTGACTCGGATTGGACTAAATTTTATATGATTAGGTCTGTCTCATCGAGCTGATCAGTTTGACTATAATTTTGCTGAAATCGAAACTCCGGATGACTTTTAATCAAAGTTTGAATGTCTCTTATTCAAAAAAATTGCACTGAGATTCGTGCCGGTTAATAAAAATTGTTGGTGGCGTATCAATTGCCCCCTATTTTCGGGCGAAATCATTTTTTGTTCATCATCCGAAAATATAAATTTAAAACACGCCTTCATAACTTTATATATATATATATTTATATATCATTTTCACATTAATTACTTTATTCATCTAGCTTTTAAGAAGTTAGAATAATGATATGTATTATATTTCATCAATTTTATTAGTGATGGGGTGTGTAAGCTTTGTTGATTGTGTTGACCATTACCTTATTGGTGGTGATATGAATTGGCCTTACTGACAAAAATAAGCGTTAGAGTTGGTGGAAACAATCAGCATCAAAATTGTTGGTAATATTTGGCATCAATCTTAGTCATGATGGAATGTGTTAATGATTTTAGGGATGATGAGCATTAAATGTGTTAATGAAAGCATCTATCAATCTATTATGATGCTTGACTTTAAAAATTGGTGAAAATAACAAATGTATGTTTTATTACAATGAATAGCGTTTGTCATATTGACCAAGATGGGCATTCACAATAATGTTGATGATGTGCATTAATGGATATGTTTATAATTGGTGACAACAAGAATTATTATTTGTGTTGATGGTAGCCATCTACAATGTTGTTGGTGGTATGCCTTAGCAATGTAATAATGTCTTGCGTGTATAATTTCGTTCGTCTTTGACACGTCAGCGTAATAATTGCGGAAATGAGGGTTAAGGTTGTCTTTTCGGTGGTAATGGATAGGATACGCGGCGGATGTGGGTCTGGTGCTGCGTTCTCCGGCCATGTCGATTAGCCGCGTATGGACGTGGCGACCGTGAGATGTGTCGCCGTAACCGTCACGTTTTGTAAGATTGGTTTGTAATTTCTTATATTTTTGTTGGTGGTAGGAGTGCTTTGTGGTTTGTAATTTCTTAATTTTAGTTGGGGGTGAGACTGCTTTGAGATGGGCAATCCTTTAGGGGTTATTTGCATGTATTTTTCGTGAAATTATTCGGCATGGATGCCGCACACTGTGTCATCATATATTTGATTTGTCATGGCGACCCATGAATGGCTTTCCGAATGTGCAGATGTTCGGACCTAAAAATTTTTAGTATGTTTCGGATTTATTACATTGTAATGTGTAAATTGTGGGAAAAGAGTGTGGAGTTTGACTTGAGTGCAAAAAAAGTGTTGATGACATAGTTTGAATATTTGATTTTACTTAATATTAAAATATATATATATATATATATATATATTAGAAATGATATCTTTAATCATGTTTTAATTAAGAAAGATTTACATACATACCACTCAATTCTTATGTATTTAATATCTAACATCCAAATTTGAATTTTGGCATATATGTCGTCTTACGTATCTATGCATGAAACAACAGCATCTTACTTTTAAAAGTAATAGTGATGGTTTTTCATGACATACATATGAAGGATTTTTGTAGGTATAAATGTAAAAAATAAAATTAGGTGTCATATTTATGTAAATACATTGGAATTTGGTGATATACATCGAATGATGTAAATGCCCCTTGAATCGAAAAGTTATTTCATACGGACGGTGTATGCAGAAATGCACGCGTCGTTCGATCTCCACCGTTGATCAGATCAAAGTCGCATTTCAATGGGCCCAAATTAAAAAAAATGATGGAAACTCTAATCAAAGGTAGAGATCAGACGGCGCATATATTTTTGCATACGCCGTGAATCAGTTATGTTTTCCGCACATTCAAACAAAAAAAAATTATTATGCAGATTATGGCTCTAAAT
>NW_018164486.1:286363-287616 GCF_001263595.1 Phalaenopsis equestris | reverse complement strand
TTAGGGGAGGCCTGGCCTGACTAAACTGGCCACTGTGTTCAGCAAAAGAAGGCTCTCGGTCCAACAGGAGGCTAGACCACCCCCTCACTCTTTCATTGAGCAGAAATTATTTCCCCCTTCCTTCTTTTTTTACTCGCCTATATATTTTATTATAAATGTGTGTTTGTTAACTTTGGGTTTAGTTTTTTGTCATTCTGATTTCATAATTATTAAACTTGTCGTGAGCGATTGTTTTCCCTCTAGGGTTGTATTCAAAGCCGAGAAGAAGCTCCGACTGTAACTCGTCGGCAATTGTGATCTTCTCCAAGGGTTCGAGGGGTGCTCCGGTTGTAAGCCAATCCCGCGGGGATAATTATCCTTCATGATTTCCCCTCCCTCACTTGTTGCCCCCCTTAACAAATGCAACAACCTTCCCTGCTTCCCTTATCATCACCCCTTCTATTTCCTCAACCTATTGGTCCGCTTTAACAGTCGGTTACCCTGCTTCCGTAACCCCCCTATCTACCTTCCTACAATGTCGTAACACCCTTTTCTTCCCCACAACTACCACAAACCCCCTCCAATATCAATCTAATGCCGTAACTCATCAAATTGCCCCATCTTCTACTGCAACTCCTCCATCTACCCGCCAGCCTGTACTTTTCCTACTATAGCCGCAACCCTCCTAACCTTTCCTGCCACCATCGCCCACCACCATCGCCTATCCCAAACTTCTCACAACTATTCACCGGCCATCCTGACACATCTTAGCCAGAGATTCGTGTTGTCGTGCTATCGTTTTTCTTATTTTGAAGAGCCATCATAGTAACCTACTTGGTTTGGGTTGACTCCGGTATCAAGTAGTTGTTGTTATTGCTGTGTCCGAGGGTGGGTGGGACAAAGGCTACATTCCTTATTTAGGAAGGAAACACTACATGCATCTCTTCTTGCATTTACGTAGAACACAGTCTGGTTTATTTAAAGGAAAGCAAGCTACCCTGCATTGACAGGAGCTTCAGGAACTAGATATAGGTATGCCTTTTATGTTAAGGCGTGCTTTCATCTTTCACTGAAGTACATTGGCGATCATTAACTCTCCATCACAGAAAAGCCAGTGAATACAATTCATACAATTCATGCTTTGGATCTATCAAATTTCCTCAGGTAAAACTATTCTGGTTGAGTGTGCAGGCATTAAATGAAAACCCGATTGAAG
This sequence comes from Phalaenopsis equestris, assembly GCF_001263595.1. Lineage (NCBI taxonomy): Eukaryota > Viridiplantae > Streptophyta > Magnoliopsida > Asparagales > Orchidaceae > Phalaenopsis > Phalaenopsis equestris. The sequence continues at coordinate 286,421 of NW_018164486.1, read as the reverse complement.
GAAAAGAACACCTGCATATTGTATTCAACAACTCATGCCACAAACATGATTTTTTTTT
>NW_018164486.1:282484-286263 GCF_001263595.1 Phalaenopsis equestris | reverse complement strand
GAGTTGTTTGTTTGATTACGGTGATTCACTCTCTGCTCGATAATTAAGTCTCATTCCAGCGACAGGAGCTCCTCATCTAGGGTTCGATAGTCGAGAGTCTGGCCAAAGCAATCGATCGGTTCGCTCAAGCTGATGGAGAGATGTCCGAATGACCTTCGATAATTAAGTCTCATTCTAGCGACAGGAGCTCCTCATCTAGGGTTTGATAGTCGAGAGTCTGGCCAAAGCAATCGATCAGTTCGCTCAAGCTGATGGAGAGATGTCCGAATGACCAAAGATCAACTGAGCTGATTGGTAGCCCCAACTCAGCATAGTCGGTCGAACGAGTCTTGCCAACCCAAAGACCACCAATCTCGGGCGACCTAGCAATAGAGTAGCCGAGTCATATGCAGATTTATGTAAATGCCCAAATTACCCTGTAATGCCCCCGGTAAAATAAGAGTAACCATATAATTATGTACACATTACTCCTCTCTTATAAATAAAGGGCTCATTTTTATAGTAAAAGATAATAAATGAATCAATAGAAATTCCCTCATTCTACTATTAATCACTATGCTCTCTCTCTCTCTCTCTCTCTCACTCTTTCATATTCTACACTCTATTCCTTGAGTGTGATCTATAGGACAGATTCAAATTCAACGCGCAAGCATGACAATGACAAAGGATAAAAATATGGGTTTAATTGAATTAAAAGAAATAAAGAGTAAATTATGTTATATGCATTTAATAAATGTGTTTTTTGCTAATATGAACAGAGAAATTCAACTGAAAAGAGATGACTTTCTAATCTTTTTTAATCCTGCCTTCATTATTATAATTTTGGAAGAGTTACATGCATACCACTTAATTCTTATATATTTACATATCTAACTCTTAAACTTTAATTTATACATACATATCACCTTATGCATGATAAGGTGTATTTCACTTTTTAAAAGTTAAAACGGTGGCATTTTTTATGGTATGAAAGATTTGAGTAGTATAAATAAAAAAAAAAAAAAGCTTAGCATTTATATATGTTGAATCCTGATTTGTCCTTTGGAACATGCCTGGACGGATAAAGCGTAGGAAAGAAGGAGAAAAGAGAGAGCATAGAGTACAAGATAAACAGTGCAGAGAAAATAGATTCATCCTATTTATTCATTGTAACGTCCTCTATGATTATAAATAGAGATAATTTCATGAATAAAAGGATGAATCTATTTTGATAATTTTAATGGGGACTCTCTGCACTGTTCATCAAGTCAAGGCGCAAGTTCTTTGATAAAGATGTTCTCCTTATGGTATTGAAGAGATGAGTGCTCTGCCTCCTCTTGTGGGTGGAAGTTTGAGGAAGAAACTTGTGGTGAAGAAGAAAATAAAAGAATCTGAGCTTGATCCATGCGATCAAGTGGCCTAGTTGGAAGACCCTGGTGATCATCGTCACCAGAAAATCCTGTGGGATGACAAAGGCGGACAAAATTTTTTGGCTGTTGAGGAACAAAATCCACCGGCTAGCATTGTTGATCATGGAGTTTTGGGTGCTTTGGGACAATCAGAGGCACCGATAGTGGTGGAGGTTGAATTGTAGCCAAACGTGTAGTTGAAAGATTCGGTTGTGACTGGCAAGGAAGATGTATCGGCAACCGATGTTGTTTGGGGTCGAATGTTCGGTTTGGAGTGTTGAGTCCATATTTTTTTATGTTCAATCCTTTCATGTTTTCTTATTTGATGCAGTTCTCCTTGCTTCGGCAGAATCTGGTTGAGGCTTACCTTCTTCAGATATAAAGGTCACTTTAGTCGTGGACTCTGCAACGGTAGAGTCCCCGAGCTAATTGTTGACATTAAGCAGCTGATAGGTAATGATGTTAGGTCGGCAGATGATCTTTTAAGTGCTTTTCGAGAGGTGAGCGGGGGACAACCAATGTCCTCAGGGTTTCTCGGACGTAGGATGGATGAGGTGGCTGACTACTTCGCACGGATGACTGACGATTCTGGTGATGAAGCTATGCGGGAGTAGGTGGCCCAAGTTGAACGAATTGAAGGAAAGATCTCTTAAATGAATGGAGAGAAGATCGCTCTTTGGGCCAAGCTATCGGTAGGTTAAGAGACAAACGCCATGAACCGGGTTTTGAATGAGATCGATCGAGTAGACTTATCTAAGTTGGGGGGAGACTTTGTTTTTAAGAGGCTACTTCATCGAGGATATGTCCTGGTGAAAGACTCTTTATAAAATTATTTATTTTTGACTAATTCATTGTAATTATTTCTATTTTTGGAAATAAAAAATTTTATTTTGCATCATCAAATCATATTTGATGTCTGTTGTGACCCTTGTTGGCTTATTTTTCAAGATACTGAGGTATTGGGCTGCTTCAACTTCCACTCCTAGTCCCTATAAATGGGTTTGGGCATGGAAGTCGTGTCGCGTTGCTCCTTTTCATTCTCCTAAATTTTTCTCCCCAATCCTTTCCCTTTCTTCCTCTGTAATGGCTCCCAAATTCTTTCTCAAGTTCTTTGGAATAATCCCTGCAAGCAAGTCATCCTTCTTGACTGCAAAATACATGGCTAGGCTCAAGGTTGACTATGTTTTTGACTCCATCACGAAACTTAGTTCTGTGAGGAGGCAAGACAAGCAACATATCACTTTGGGAAGGACTTGGTGTTTTACGGAGATCAGTTCCATCGCGGGCTTCGCTTACAGCTTGTACAAAGTTGTGAGCCATGTTCAACCTCTATGAGGTTATCCCAACTCAAATTCTTCCAAAATCTATTGTGAAGATAATGACCTACGTGTTCTTTTTTCACCGGATGGAGATTCCTTGTTCGATCGATCTCTTCAGATATATGTTCTCTTTCAGGGTTAGTCGGGATGCTATTGCGTAGTTTTCAGCCAGTTATAGATTCTAAAAGTTTGGTATGAAAAATAAGATCAAAGACTGGAAGATACAATTTCTTTTCAGTTCTTTCTCAGGTGAGTGGGGAGTCAAAGTAGTTTCTTCGAACATGCAGAGGGCAAGTTGAAGATCTTATCGAGGTTTCTGGTTTACAATGCTACTAGGATTGGAGGTCAGCAGCTTGCAGTTCCTTAGTATACCTATCCAAGAATCATTGATCGGTACTCTGACTGAAGAAGTTTGATCGTATGACAAAGGAGATCAAAGAGGAATCAAATAACAAAGAAGTTGAGAGAGAAAAGGCGGTCGAAGCACGGGTTACCGGGAGGAAACCACAAGCAAAGCTTACTCAGTCAAATGTTGGATAGATCAAGGGTTGGGATACCGAAAGAATTGTTGTTGTTGGTGCAGATACTTCAGATGTGGAATATATTGTTTACACTTCTAAAACCTCCATCTTAATTCAAAGGGTTATAACCGGTGAGGTTACTAATTTTGCTAGAAAAGTTGAGGATTCCCTAGATGCAGGGGTTTTGGCCACTGAAAGTGTTAATTAGCCAAGTGCTTTTAAAGGAGCTCTCTTAACTCGGAGGAAGGAGATTGCTACTGTGGCGTATTTGATCAGTACAACCTTCATGGATTTGCAATCTAAGGCCTTGGCTAGCCACCCGTTTATGGTGATTCTGTTTAAGTTTGAACATAATAAGGACTCTGCATCACGAGGAGATTTTGATCAGCAAGGGGCAAACCCTGCTGCATAGAAAGAGACTGTATGAGGGTCATGTTGCCTCTTCCAAAGCCAACGCCCCAACTCGAGCCAGCATCCCAACAAATTTTTGAGGAAGAAAGAGTTTAGCAAGGGGGAAAAGCACCCATAAAGAATATGAGTGCCCCCCCCCC
>NW_018164486.1:235951-282468 GCF_001263595.1 Phalaenopsis equestris | reverse complement strand
CCCCTCCTCCTTGGAAAGGGCAGGGTTCCCCTATTGAATGAATCCCGACCCGCAGTGGGAGTGGGATGGTCTGGATGACTTTTGACGACAGGTAAGCTCTTGTCGACACAGAAAAGGACTGGTTCATGGTGTCCGCTGAAGTGGAGCATATTCCTTTCTTGCTCGCCGAAGTCATGTGGTCTGAAAAATTAGTCAAGCCCTTAAAGCAGTATAACTATTGTGAACTTGAGCATCATTTTTTATGTTATCATTTGATGGCAATAAAGGTCATCCATATCCAATCCATTGTTCTTGCTCAGTATAAGCACTCTCGAGAAAAAATTAAGGAGAGTATTGAAATGTTGAGTGCTCAGATCAAACAGTCGAGGAAAAGGCTCTAGGTGGTCTGCGATCAGCTGAAGGTTTCACCCGCCCCAAGGAATAAGGATGCTATGGAGTATGAAAGAATGACCAAACATGATATTGTATGTTGGCAGGGATTCTACCACCTAGAAGCCCTCTGTACTGGTAAACCATGTGTATCCTTCACTCTAAGAGACACCCAAAGTGATAACATCTAAAGCTTATTTCCTTTTGCCAAAGAAGTTAAAGAGTGGGACAGCCAGAGCAATCAATCGGTCAGTTTTGAGCCCATCTTTTCAAACACCATTTTGAACAGGATATTCACAGAACTCTTTGTATAGACTAAGATACAACCCACTTGGTATTTGTTGATCATGGCGATAACAACAATTACGTCGTTGTAAGGATTTTCATTCTGGGCAAATTCTCGCGAGCAAAAAAGCTGAGGGGATGGTTGCACTTCTAAAAGAAAGCAATAACGAACACCTCACCCGATTGGAACCTTTTCTAACTGGCTTGTCAGGGTGATTCTTCGCATCATCCAAAGATGGTCAAGATTATACCAATATGCATAGCATTTGTGTGGATAGGTTCATCCAATGATTGCTCTACTTTATCTTTGCTCTGTCAACGTGTGTCAACTCTGACAGAGATGAACTCCTTAAGTTTTCCCGAATTGATTAGGTCCTCAATCAAGCTCTGAAGTTGACAGTATTCCTCAGTGTCATGGTTGTTGTATTGATGGTCATCGCATTACTTTTTGGGGTTTCTAAAGGAAGCTAAGTATTCATCTATATTGCCTTCTTAACACACTCCTTGTTTTGGATGACCTCCATAGGTTCGGCCATTGAGACCCTGAGGGGGGTCTTCTACACTTTATAGTTCGATCACTTGCTATAGTGAGATGATCATTGGTCAGAATATCTGATCTGACCCTAGCTATTACTTCAGTCGTTATGGTCTCGACAATGTTGATCATTCGCAGTAGTGACTGGAAGGATGTTGCCCGTCTGTTGACTTTCATCGATCATCTTATGTGGCCCTTTTCTTCAAACTTTGGTCGAAAGACTCAATTATATGATGGGAGGAATTGATAACACCTTCCTCAGTGATAATATGGTTGTTGTATATCTCCAACAACCCTACCAAGGACTTGGGTTCGCAAAAGTTCTTGTCATATTTGAATCGTCCATCCTAACTCCTTGCATCAAAGCGGTTTGTGCAATTAGTTGATGTGCATTATGCACCTCAAGCATCTCCTTCCAAAAATGGGTGATGTAAGAGTGAAGAATCTCATTCTTCCCTTGCTTGATTTAAAAAAGTGGTTGTGACTTCTTCAGAGGTTTCTTGACAAATGTGAAGTGTACCACAAACAGCTTCTTAAATTTGGTGAAAGAGGAAATAACTTGCACTAGTAAGTCATTAGACCGTCTGAGGGCGGATTACCTCAGTGTGGTAAGAAAGAACAAACACTTTAAGGCATTGGTAATTCTCAGCATATCTACTGTCGACTCAAAGGCAACAATGTGGTTGATCAGGTCAATATGACCCTTGTAAGAATCGTGGCAATGAGTTATAAACTTCTGTGAAGATTCAGCCTCCAGAATCTGCTAAAAGAAAGAGTTATCTTCATGTTGTCGGCGGGGTGCTTCATTGTGTATGGGTCGATGTCCTTCCAGGGGTCTTCCTGTCTTTTGAGTACCCGGGCAATTCTTCGGTCGTTATGCACCTATGGTTCCCCGTGTGGAGGTTCCTCAAGGAGATGTGGTTTCTCGCAAGGTTCCCCAGATGAAAAGTTTGTTGCTCCTCCCATTGAATTATAGCATCTCAAATGGCAATCATCATTTGATCTTTTGTTTCTCGAATCTGCTATTGCACAAATTCTCTGGTGCATTCCATGGTTGCAGTGTCTCTGAGTTCAGTTTCCTCTTCTTTGTTGTGTGTTCTACTTCTCATCTGGGGGGTGTCCACGCTCACCACACCTCCTTTTTGGATGTTGAATTCATTTTTTTTTTTTTGAAACGCGCCTAGAGGAATAGAGCATACAAATGAAGAAATTAAAGATAGAGAATAGAGTACAAGATGAACAGTGCAGAGAAAAAATCTTTGCCCTTTTATTCATGAAATTGTCCCTATTTTTAATCATAGAGGATCATTGATAAATTTATATTTTTACCCCTACTTTAATGGTGTCCTTGATAAATTTATATTTTTACCCCTACTTTAATGGTGGCTTTACAAGCTATTATTCTTAAAAATTTGCTCTTAATGAGGAGGGGCGTTATATAATATTATTATCCTATTTGACATTTTTTCGTAATTATAACTGATATTGATGTTTTTCGTATCTATAACTGATAGTGTCACTCTCTCATGTTCATAACATTAACACCTTTTTGTATAAGCAACTCATATTGACATCATTCCGTGAGTTTAAGTCTCCTGATCGACGGGACTTTGGACTGATCGCCTTAACTGATTTGGATTGGCTATTTCTTATAAGTGTCGATCGACCTTCGCTCTAAGAAAACAACGTGGCTTTAAGAGTAACAACCCGTCTTGGGGCGGCGGTGTATGTATCCATTGGCCTGGTTGGCCCTTTGGTGCTGGGATAGCCTTTTAGGTGATCGGCCATTCTTCGGTCTGGTGGCGTTCTTCAATCGATCGGCTTCATGAGTTTTTATAGCTTCTCGTCAGATAGTTGGCTTCCGCATTTTTCCTTCTAGACTGTTTGATCACCTCGATATATATATATAGAGAGAGAGAGGATTTAGGTGGTTTGTTTGTAAATGCCCCGAAAATGTTAAGGCTGAAGTCAAAAGAGAATTTGAAAAGCAAAAGTTCTATGATAAATCTTAGTTAAGATTTGGATTGCATTAATGTTAACTTTTTAGGCTTGTTTATTATTTAACAAAATAGCTTTGTCTTTTGGTTCGTCGGATGCGCATTCCAAAATTTAGTTTATTTACAGATAAATCTTACTAATCAAATCTTTAACTACATAACATAATTTAAAAGTACTTTATTTTCTATTTAGTGATCAATTTAGATAAGAATTCTGCTCTTAACAAATAGTGAGCCACTCTAATATAGGCTACAAATACACATTAAAAAGCAATTTTTTTTTTCCCCAAAGAAGTGAATCCTCAAACTTGACCTTTTTAGACTTTTCATTTTGCTTTTACATTTATCATCTTTGTAATTCTATCTTCTCTAACTCGTGATATAGCGAGTCCTTGTACTTTCAATTACATAGTGAACTACTACTTTAACTGGGGCAGACCTTGTGATTTTTTCTCTTTCAAAAATTTTTTATATAAAAATTTTAATAATTAATTATTTTTTATTATTTTTCACCACTCTAAAAGGAGAAATTAAAAGCATTATTATTATTATTTATCTCACTTATAAATTTCACAAGCATTCTGAATATTAACCAAACCTTATCCATTGCCACCATATAATGAAATCATAAGCTCAAGTAAATATAAGCTTATAGGAAGCAATATTATGTGATCTATAATATATAAATTATGACCCTGCCACGTGTAGACATATAAATAATTCTCTCCCACGTGGAGAGAATTAGCAGAATTAATAATGGAAAATAAAAATGGGTGATGACTTGCCGTCGCTGTCGCCAACTCAGAACGGATAACGTTATCCATTTCATCGTTTTTCGATCTGTCAAAATCACATTTTTTTAGCAATCAAAATTCGCTACAAGTTGAAAATGTTGAATTACATATTGAACCTTCGAAATTTAATTTTTTTTTTCATTTTTTTAATATGAGAAGATATATTATCTTTAATCAAATTTATGGATGGAGAGGAGTATAAATGGTATTCTCAAGTGAAAATAGAGCTTAGATTATGTTGTCAGATCTGTAATTGTTGAGAAATTAGGGTGAAGAAAAAATCGGAATCGCATAAAACCAAAAGAACACACAGAGATTTACGAGATTCGACAAAGATGTTTATATTCTCGGGAGTAGAGCGGCGAGTTCTTTTTCAATATTCAGAAAAGAATACAGAATACAAGATTCAGAAGCTCACATAGAGTTACAAATAAGACATATATAATTGTATAGTACAATATGTAATTACTTAAATTACTCATGTACTAAACTGCGGGTTGTTGCCCCCGCAACCTCAAACCACATAATGAAACTCCCCCGATTGGGCAGATCATTCCGCTTCACTCTGCTCGTGGGTTTCGCTCCGCTCCAGCATCTGTCACATTTATGATATATGAGTCATACCTATCAGTAATTTTATAAAAATATGGTGGTATGAGGGAAAAAGCCCATAAATTATGATGTGTATGTCATTTTTTGAAGAAATAATCAATCATTTGATGATGGTATGGTTTCAAATATGTTATATTGATGTTTAGAGTTGTTTGGTTGGGTGAATTTGTGATTTATTGTAAATTTTTGTATTTATTTGAGAAAATTTTGTTTCGTGTGAATTTCAAGTTTACATTGCAATTCATTTTGGTTGAATTTAGAATGATTTAGAATTCGACCGATTTGTCAAAATTTAAATTACATCATTTAGGTAAAATGTTATAAGTAAACCGACCTGTTGCCGTTGTTGGTAGCCCGCTCGCCTTCACCGTCAACGACATCGGCTGCTGCCACCACCAGCGGTCACGCCAAAGCATTACAAATATATTGTAATCATAGTACTTGACAAATCTTTTATATTATATTTCATTTTTTAACAAACCAAACAGAACTTTAATCTCTTCGACGAATAATAAGCTAATCTTGAGCATGATTAAAATTAGATTACATTTAATCATCATTAAATGGCTGATTTGATAGTTATTACATGTGCATATCCATCCAAATTAGATATTTTGAAACAATTTGAATGTGTTGGGGACCAATCAGAGGTTTTTTCCTTTCACAATATAAGTTGGAGATTTTAATACAAATGACAAAAGTGTGTGAAATTTATTAAATATTAGAAAAATTAGGAGTGGACTCATGTTTAGGATGAGTTCAAAAAACTTTAAATAAATTTAGAAATTTTAAAATAAGTATGTTATTGTCATTTTCGGATCAATCGACATTCCAGCACATTTTTTGGCTTGAGTTTAGGGACAAAGAGCACTAATCTAATCGACGATGTAGAGATTAATGAGTCCATTGTGGAGGACATCGACCAAATGTATGTCGGTTTAGCACTAAATATGATATATTGTATTTAATACATTTGAGTACTGTGATTCATATATGATTTGTATGTGTTGAATCCATTTTTGTCTTTGGATCACGCCTCAAGGGATTAGAGGGTTAGAAATGAGAGAGAAAGAGAGGGAATAGAAGAGTGTCGTGACTTACTCCTCTGGGTATTCCCGAGTTCTTATGACCATTTTTATCTAATTGAAGCATTTGTGAATACATGATGAAAGAGAGGGTAAAAAGTCCCTCTTACTTGAAAAGACATCCCTATTTTTAGAGAGAGATTGTAATGAAGAAAAATTATAATATTAATCCTTCTTTTGCATGTTATTTTGAGCATTTTACATAAGTGAGCTAATGACTCGACTATCTTCAGGCACGTCGATGTAACTGGTCGTCTAGACATCTGTTCGTTTGGACTTCTGGTCATCTGGGTTATTGGCCAGTCATCCAGGGTGGGTTGGTCATTCAGGCGGTCTGTTGATCATTTAGGTTTGGTCGGTCGTCCTGGCTATCGATCAGCCAGAATGTCGATTAGTCGTTCAGGCTAGTTCAGTTATCCAGGCTAAGTCGTTCGTCATGGTTGTCGGTCATCCAGGCTACCAATCAATAGTACAGGTTATCGATCGGTCATTCAGGCTGAGTTGATTGTCCAAACTATCGGTCGGTTGTCCGGGTTGGGTCTATCAACCAAACAAGTTTTCCAAGCAAGTTTAGTCACCAAGGCTGAGTCAGCCATCCAAGCTTGTTCGGTTGTTCAGACTAGATTGGTCATTAAGATTGTGGTATTATATCTATATATTTTTAAGTACATATTTAATTCTTCAATTCTCTTATCTCTTTGAAAGGTAATTGTAAAAAGAATAAGAGCATTTTAATACTTTTTTTTCTTGAACATTGGTAAGCAAAAGTATAAGAAATTCAATGAAAGTTTTTCGAGCATAAAATAAAGTGGAGCTCTCGGTCAGTTTTCACCGTTGTCTTATTTTACCTTTTACTACACATTCTTGTTGTTTATTGCTTGTGGTGCATTTATGGTGACGATAGCTTGTGATATTGGTCATGGTGAAGTGTTTTGTTTTGAGAATTTTTTTTGTTGGTTTGATTTGTATCAGCCGCTTGGCTAAAGTCTTGCACCCAATGTATCTCTTTTGCTCGGTAAGCGGGCGCCTCGGTCATGCCTCACCATTCGTCTTGGCATTACTAAAGCATTGCACCCAGAGTTTCTCTTCTGTAGGTAACGGGTGGAGGAATACTCTTGAGGAAGTAGGATTTGATTTATATTCCTCGGCTGGAATATGGTAGTTGACCAACTCTTACAGCTCGGCTAGCATCTTCGATCACTACAGCTTAATGCATATTGGAAAAGGCCTTCCCTCAATCCCGCACTTCCATCTTCTTTTGGAAACATGTGATGAATTGAGTGAAGGCTCTCGCTTTGTCCCTGGTGGATCTGCAAAAGGGCCTGGAAATGCTTTAAGGCTTGCGTTGGCAAACTCTACCACAAACACCCTCCTGAAATCAGTAAACAAAATGATTACGCCCAGTAGTAATCTATTGAACCACCTGAGAGCTGACTCCCTCAGTGTGGCAAAGAAGAGATAAAATTTTAGCGCGTTGGGATCCTTAACCATCATAAGCTTAACCATCATAAGTTGCCTCAAACGAGGTTATGTGGTCGATCGGAAAGATCCGACCTTTGAAGAACACTAGTGTCAGTATCTTAAATCACTCTGAAAGCTCGGCCTCAGAGATTTGTGAAGATAACATATTCTAAGGATGTCGGAGAGCCTCAATACACTTGAACAAATGTTTGTTGACCAGTATCGAGAGTCCCATATTCTTTCCAAAGCTGGACGGGAGGGGAAGAGAATCATTTGCCATTAAGCGTCGGCCCATCATCTTGAGGTTTTTGTTCTTTTTCCCAGGTCAGTGCATCTTGGATAATATCCAACATTTGATCTTTCGACTCCAAGATTTGCTAGTTTACAAATTCTCTCTTACACTCCATGTTATCAGTGTCTTCGTTGTGGGTTTCTTCTCCTTGGACTGCCCCTCTTCTTGTTTGTCGAATGATCCACGCTTTGTCCGTGAATCACCCTCAAGGAATGGAGCATTAGCAAAGAGAGAAAGAGTCTGAGAGTGAACAATAATGAAAAGTAATTCATTGTGTCAATTATGTCTCATTTATTAAAGGTTTTCTCTATTTATAAAGGAGATGGTGCAATTACCTGAATTTATAGTTTTCCTTTTGATTTAAAGGGGTTTGTACTTGGGTATTTTTGGTATTTTGCATAGGTAAACCTATCATTCGGGTGCTTCTTGGCTCAACTGGCAAGGCTTAATGGGCTTCGAGTCGACAAGATCAGCTCAATCGGTTGAGATCTACTCAGTCGGTTGAGCATGGTAAATATGTATCGTCTCAGCCTATACGACCAAGCTATCGTCCCTTAACCCTTGACGAGGAGCCTTTGGACATCGTTGAGATGCTTGGAGATGCTAGGGGACTGGAGCTTCCCTTGGACTTGCTCTCCTATGGTTGTTAGCTTTGATATCATTTCGCCTCTTTTCTGACTGAGTGGCCCATTCTTGCATCATGTGTTTGTCTTTGGCCTCCTTTACATGGCTCAAACAACTTCACTCGATCAAATAAGTGTGTCTCATAATCTCCTATAAGCGAGTCCTTTTTTGTCATACTCTTTCATTTTGGACAATTAGATCACCTCAGTATAAACTCAGGCACATTTCCAATGTAAACATTTAAAGCTCAAGATCAAACTCACTAAGAAACTCAAAAAACAGATTCATTTAAAGTTCATAAATAAGATTGAATAAATGTTTATAAATACTTATAAATAATGTTGATTAAAAGTTAATTTAAGATTATGAATAAGATGCTTATAAATAATATTGATTAAAAATTAATTTAAGATTATGAATAAGAGCAGTCAAAGCTTAATTTAAATTTCATTTATATTAAATTAAATTTAATTTTAATTTGTAGTACACAAAATAAGATCAAGACTTATTTAGTTGTTCGTTTATTTTACACAATTATGTGCTTATTTTAGTTATATATGTAATAGCTCATTTAATATCTTCTTTATTTTTGTCAACAAGTAACCCATTTATAAGGCCGATAATACTCATTTGATTAGAATGTAAATAGCTCAACAATACTACACATTATTTTACTCATTATTTTATTCAATAAGTCTTATTTAATTAGAAAATAAATTAATGTTCAATAAAAGATTATTTGGATAGAAATTAACTAGCTCAATAATTTAATCTGCTTCATAATAATTCAATTATTATCATATTATTTGAACTAAATTCAGACATGAACTAAACTGGAACATAAACACAAAACTTAATTAAAACAGAAGCTTGATTTTATAAATAATCTCAGGCTTGAACACAACCCCAAAAACTCTATTTGAGATCGAGCTCAAATTTTATCAACAAGCTCAAACTTGAACACAGCCAAGCTCAATTCGGCTCTCGACTCTGTCTGTGTGCCACCCTACTTAAGGCCAACAATAATAATTAATAAAATAAATTTTCACTGTATAAAAAAATAGAATCATTAGGGTTATCCTCGTGCATGTTCCAAAATTTAATGCACTATTTCATTTCTTTCTTTTTTTTTTTTTTTTTTTGGGCATGATGATCAATTGAACCCAATACTTTGCAATAGGGCTATCAAAAAAGCTCGTTATTCGTGAACAGCTCATGTTCGACTCGTTAAATAGCTCATGTTCGGCTTGTTCGTTAATTAAACAAGTCGAACACAAACAAGTTTTTAAAGTTTAAATTATAAACGAGCTGAACATAAACAACTCTTTGTTCGCTCATTTTCGACTCATTTTAGCTCGAAATAAAAAATATATATAATTATTTATATAATAATATATTACATGTATTATTTATATAATAATATATTATATATATTGATATCTAAATTTGAAATGTAATTGCTTGTATGGTAATGTGGTTATGTGTCATCTTCTGCATATATTTGGTCTAAGTTCGAATCTAGTACTCTACATCTATTTTTTATTTTAATTTTAACGAGTCAATTTCAAACCGAACATAAACACGAATATTTAAATTGAACCAAACACGAACAATGTTCACGAGCCACTTTCGAACACTATCAATTTCGACCGAGCCGAACACAAGCCAAGCCTAAGCTCACTCAAGCTCAGCTCATTTACATCCCTACTTTGCAACTCTTCACTATTTCTAACCAATGTGGTACACGGCCGAATTGAATGCACTATTCTACCATAGTTGAATACAAATGTCCATCTCATGATCATCAATGGCAATGACACAAAAGGCTGTTCGGGATAATGACTCTAAACTTTGAAATAATATGGCCCCTTAAATAAGTAAAAAAAATAAGTAATTTGATTTGAATTTAGCATGGCTGCTTGGATTCTAATTTTGTAGACAATATTCATTAAATAAACCAGCAGAACACAGTTCTTTTAGCTCAACATTTCCAACTCCTTTTAGCTCAAATTAAATAAATAAATAAATATTTTTATTACTTTTTTATGCTGTATTTTAAAAAAAAAAATTTTAATTTTATTATTTTTAAATTGTACAAGCTAAATTTCGAGCCAAACAAGCTGCACCCAACAAACAAAATTGGAATCAAACCAAACATGAAGAACAATGAATCCAAATCAGTAGAGGCCAACTTTATGAATCACATTGTTTGTTCTTTATATTAATGCTACATTTATATTTCACCAGTCTTTTAAACATCACAATGGATATGTTTTAAAAAAGCAATAATAAAATAAAAATAAAAAGTAGAATCAGAGAAATTAGAAAGGAACCTTCTATTATATTTCCTCTAGAGTGACTTTCTCAGCCCCTCCCCAAAACATAACGGCGTTGTGTTGAAGAGTTTGATGAAGCCATAGCAAAGGTACCTACCATGATTATGACAAAATCAATGCATTATTGGATGAATCCATAAAGCATCCGCAGAACAAAAGATTTGCTTGATAAATTATAGGAAAATTTACATGCATACCACACAATTTTTATGTATTTACATATGTAACACCTAAAAGTTCCATCTATAACACTTTGGTGTCATAACCTATGCAATAAAAGGTGTATTTCACATGTAAAAAGTTAGTAATAGAGGATATTTTTTATGCATATCAAAGATATGAGCCGCATGTACGGAAAAATTAAATGTTAGGTGTTAGATATGTAAATATATAAGAATTCAGTGGTGTGTGCGTAAATGCCTTTAAAAATTATGATACCAGCTTCGAAATTATCAGTTTAGGAGGACTAACTTGAAAAAACATAATGCATACAATATACCTGCACAGATGAGAAAATGAGCAGCCTGCCTGGAAGTAGACGAATAAAAGGCAATGATAGATCAAAATTTGCAATGCAAATGAATCAGTCAGCATAGCATATAAAAAGGAACAGTAGATGACAGCATCAAAGATTTGTTTGGGATCAATTTTATTCTTTATTTTTCTTTTTCTTTTGTTTTATAAACATATTTGTTTGGCATGTTTTTTACTTCCTAAAAATAAATTAACATGTTTTTGGAAGACACTCAATAACTTTTAGGTGTTCTTAGTGTTTTTTTAAAAACAACCATACTTTAAAAACATGTTTTGATTCAAATCAAAACATAAACAAAACAACAAGAAGAAGAAGAAGAAGCCAAAACACAACAAGATAAATAAAAAATAAAAGTGATCTCAAACTACCTCAAGTGTTGCAGCAAAATCAGCAGCATAAAAGCCAAGGAAGCTTTGGGATGGGATGAAAAGTACTGACCATTATCATAACCATCATTGCCTTATCCCAACTATTTAGGGTTAACTCATAATTCCTCTACTCCATTCCTTTCATATTCCTCCATTCGTAATGCTACATGACTTGTCGACAAGATACAGAGTCAATTTTATGCATGAATTACAAGGTATGTTAGCTTTGTTATACGCATGTCCTATTCTAACTCTCACATTGCACGTGCCAAAAATAATTTAATCTATTTTTCAGTATCTTGTAATCAATTTGTGTTATTCCATCCCTTGAATATAACCGTTTGCAGTCTTACTTTCTAAATTAACATCTTCATGTTTATATTCTCATTTCTGCCCCTCAATTGGTCATTAAAACTTTTTAATCGCCCAACACACAATTTCATATCGACCTTGATCGAACTGCAAATCAGCTTCAAGTCTCCATAGTACTCTCCTATTCTGCAATGCTAGAATCGCCTCTCTATTTAACAACTTAGCTTTAAATTTTAGGTAGATTTACATAAATACCAATAAGTTCCTATGTATTTATATCTCTAATACCTAAGCTTCAATTTTTACATACATATCACCTTACGTATGCATAAAAAAATGTTTATCCCTTCTTAAAAGTTAATATGGCGGTATTTTTTATGCAATATGAGAGATTTTGATAGCATAAATGTAAAAAAACAAAATTTAGGTGTCTAAATACATAAGAATTGAGTGCCGTGTATGTAGAAGCACCTAAATTTCAATTATAAAAGTTATGCAATCATACATAATTTAATGGCTTTAACTTCTCTCAGACACATTTTCTACATAAAACTGAACCAAATCTATTATCATTGTACACAATCATATATATCTCTCAACATTTATAAGGATTTTTCATTAGTTGAATCTTTAAAATAGCCTCCACAATAAATATTTCCAACATAAAACAAAATAATGTTGTTCTTAAGCACATCAATTCTCATTGTGTAACACACCATCCTAGAACAAAAACATAAATATTGGCGATACGACTGTTCATTTGAAACTAAAAATTAATTCAAAGTTAAAGCCAACTATGCCCAGAATTAAAAACATTACAGATCATTGCATTGCAAAAGAAAAAATATTTAAGATCATAGGTGCATAATTCAATGTATAGCATATCTTCACTAACAAAAAAAATGTATAGCATACCTATACTAAAAAAAATTTACTATAATTGATGAATAATGAGAAATGAACCGAAAAATAGGCTAAACTAACTATGTCGGGTACTTTCTCTAACTTTCTAGCAACACCAGCTGTTCAGAATAAATTATTTCCAAGCTATCAAGCAAACTGAAGCGGCAGTCTCAACAAAAAATAGAGCAATATAGTTCTTCAGAGTTGAATATATATATATTTTACATATCTAACAGCAATATAGCCCGCTGCCGATGAAATTTGCATATATATATATATATATATATAATATATTAACTAGAAAGAAAGCTACATATACAATATATGGAAGGGCCCAAGCATGACACCGTGCACACACAATAACCATAAATAATTCCAAAACTAGAAAATACAAAAAAATACATTAGAGACTTAAAGAAAAAACCTAAAAGTGCCGAAATACAAAATATCAGATGGCTAGAGAGCGACACAATTTGGTTTTACCTCTGCCTCTGCCTCTAGTTCTAGGGAATGAGCAAACTAATAAGTTGGTAAGATGATTGTCATTGTCAGTAGTAATCAATGTATCATCAAATATGTTCCCGAGCTGGAGTCGGCCTCCATTCTTCTTCCTCCTCCTGAAATAGACCTGTCATTCATCATCCGAAGATTGGCTCGCCTGATCCTGGTTTAAAGTGTGCTGGGGGTGTGCGATGTGCATGTTGTTGAACATTAGAAGCAATTACAAGTTGTACCGGCTAATCTATTATTGGATCAAAGGAGCACTCTCGTGTGTCTTGGCACGTGAGTGAGGTTTATTTAATAACAGTGAATAACAGTGGGTGGTATCAGTGGTCTGTAGCTGTAGTATGACGTTCTTTGTCAGGAACTATGGTGTTGGAAATATGATCATGTTGCATCTTCTCAATAGGGATGATAGGTGGTTGATCTTTAGCGATATCCGGTCTTATATGAGAATGCAAACGATAGAAAATAGTAGAGATGTGGCCAAACATACTGCAATGAGAGCAATAAGGAGGGTGTGGTTCTATTTCAATCTTTTACCAATACCCGATGTGAGTGGTTCCAATCCTTATCTCATCTGGAGTTGGTTGAGTGATATCCCTCTCAACTAACACACAAGTCACAGAGGGTCTGGAGACACCAAACGTAGAACTATCAACCTTAAGAGACTTACCGTAAGCAGTTGCCAAGGAGTAGAGAATTTTCAAGTTGAACAGATGTAATTTTAACCCCGGAAACTTTATCCAAACTGGAATGATAAGGGACTTTGCTTTTGGATCAAAACCAATAGTCTACTTCAGAATTTTCATATAACGGTTGTCGATCTTGCTAATTTTTCGAGAAAAAATGCGAGTGTAATCAGCATCGTGAGACAATTGAATCAGTATATGTCGACAGTCAAGTAAACCAATATTTCAACTGCCCAACAACTTCATAGCATCAATTCTATTCGAATGATCTCAAGTTTTGGGTGACCATAAAGAATTTTTTCCACTAGAGCAAAACACCATGAAGATGCGAGAGTACTGGTTTCCACCTCTGTGAGAATAAGAACATGCTTCCCATTTTTTTTCCCAGTTTTTTAATGAAGGTGTGATCGCCACCACTTTCAAGAGCCTCGTAAAATGATTGTGAAACATTGCAAGATTTACATATACGAAAACCAGTCTTTGAATCTAAAAGAGGAGCACGAGTTGGAATAGAATGGCCGCCGGCAACTGCAGTGGCATAGGAATGAATAGTCGATGGTTGGAATAGAATGGCCGTCGGCAACTGCAGTGGCATAGGAATGAATAGTCGATGCCATCTCCGCCGACAAGTTGATCTGACGGGCAGGAAACAAAGACCTCGCCTGGAATAGTGAAGTGCGAAGGAGACATCGTCGGCAAACAAGGATGTCGTCTGGAAAGAACTGCGAAATCGCGTCGTCGGGAAGCTGCGAAGGAGGTGTCGTCGTGCAAGACGCAAGCCGCGACAGCAGACATCGTCGAAAACGCGGGATACGTCGTCAATTACAGAGACGACGCGAGCGAGCATCGACGACAAGTACGTCTACGAGCGAGCGTCGTCGAGAAAGCTGTGAGGAATCACTGCTGAGAATCGTCATCAGTCGAAACCCTAACAACGCCCGCTATATATATATATACATACTATCATAAAGCCAACAATTGTTTCTTCCCAAATGAAATCCTACCCTTTCATTTTTTTTTAATATGATTTTAAATCTTCATCCTTAATTTTTAAAGATGAATCTTAACCCTACATTTTATATATTTAATCAATAAATTCATAAATACACGTGAAAGGAATAGAATCATTTTTCAATATAATTGAGTTGTTCTGGTTTCCAATATAATATTGAATCATTTTTTAATAGAATTTATGTTTTATAGATGTACTGTCTTTCTATTATAAATATAAAACAATATATTATTCATAAGAAATTAATAGAATAAATTTCAATGTTCCAGCTATATGCAAAACACTATCATTACCGGGTCCCAAGCCCCGGATACGAAAAGTTGATGGTTGCATTAGGTAGTCGACAGCCAACGTAAAATTTTTTGAAAAATCATGATATAAATCCTTTAAATCGTTATGTAAATTTTAGTATTTCCCTTGGAAATGACGTTCCATATGTCTGAATACAATGAAAAATGTGAAAGAGTCACTACACCGACGTTTGTGTGTAGTATTAAATAAGCAAATGTTTCAATATTATGGACAGATGCGGGCAAAAAACTTAATCCATAAAAATAATATTATGATAGAATCTTGGAATATAGGTACTCTCGTAGATAAATTAATGGAATTAATTGACATTATGATTCATAGGAAGATAAATATTTTATGCATTCAGAAAACTAAATAGGTTGGAGAAAAGACTAAGGAGATTAATATCTTAGGTTTTAAACTTTGATATTCAGGTAGGAGTCGCACTAAAATAGTATAGATGTAATTATATATAAGAATTTGAAAGATAATAAAATAGTGTAGATGTAATTATATATAAGAATTTGAAAGATAATACTATAAAAATTAATAGAATTGAAGATAGAATTATAGTCTTAAAAATTGTTGTAAAAAATAAGATTTTTAATGTTATAAATGATTATGCTCCTCAAATAGATTTAGATAAAGGTTTAAAAGAAAAATTTTGTAATAACCTAGAAGAATAAATACAAAACGATCTCTCGAAGAAAGATTTTTATTGAAAGAGATTTAAATGATCATGTGGTGGAGTGGTTGAAGATTTTAGAAGTATTCATGGTGATTATAATTTTGGATATATTAATGAAGAAGACAGAGTCGTATTAGATTTTTTTGTACCCTATGATGTTGTTATTGCTAAAAATTTAATTAAGAAAAGAGATTGAGCATATTATTACTCAAAAGAATGAATCTAATAAAACACAGTGAATATTTTTTATTAAAAAAAGAGGTTGTCGAGAATATAAAGATTGTAGGGTCATTCCACGTAAAAATTTAAATACTAAACATCGATTATTAATTTTGAGTTTGAAAATGAAGAGTTGGAAGATAAAAAATACAATGAAATTTTATCAAAAAATTAGATGGGGACCAAAAGACGTAAATAAAATTAATTTTATAAATAAACTTTAAGATTTCAAGTTTTGGTATGTTCATAAAGAAGTTAATTATTAACTTAATAAACTTTTTAATATTATTTTAAACACTAAGGGAAGAAAATCAATAGAACATGATGATATCCCAATAGAAGTGTGGAAATATAACTTTTTAATATTATTTTAAAACTAAAAAAATGTCTGAAGAGTGGAGGAAGAGTATTTTGGTCCCTATTTTTAAGAATAAAGGGAATGCACCACAAGAGTGTAATGCACAAGAGTGTGCAAACTATAGAGGAATTAAGTTAATCGGGCATCATTAAAATTATGGGAGAGAATAATTAAACATAGGTCAAGACGTGATACAAAGATTTCTCATAAACAATTTGGATTAATGTCAGGCAAGTCTATTATGGAAGTTATATATTTATTGAGAGGTTTGATGGAGAAGTACAGAGAGAGTAAGGACAATCTGCATTTTATTGATTTAGAAAAAGCTTATAATAAGGTTCAAAGAGAAATTGTTTTGGAAAAGAAAGGTGTTCATGTGGATTATATTAAAATAATTAAAGATATGTATACGAGGCTGTTACTTGTGTTTGAAAAAAAGGAGAATTTACCAAGTATTTTCTTATTTCAATTGGATTACATCAGGGATAGGCTTTAAGCACATTTCTTTTTTCTTTAGTTATGGATGCTCTTGTTGGACATTTACAGGAGGATGTACCTCGATGTACGCTTTTCGCTGATGATATCATTTTTGTGAATGAGACTAGAGAATGAGTTCAAGAAAACTTGAATTATAGATGTCTACATTAGAATTTAAAGGCCTTCATTTGAGTAGCTCTAAAACTCAATATATGGAATGTAATTTTAATAATAATAGATCTAGTGGTAGAGTTGTAACAATGAATGATCAAATCATTACAAGGTGTGAATGTTTTAGATACCGCGGGTCTATTGTTCAAAGTGATGGTGATATAGATGGGGATGTTAGTAGAATTTAAGTTGGATGGTTGATGTGGAAGAATGCATCGGATTTATTGTGTGATAGAAAAGTACCGCTTATATTTAAATGAAAATTTAATAAGATGGTGGTGAGACCTACAATGTTTTATGGCGCAGAATGTAAGTCTTTAAAAAAGAAGGATAAAACCAAGTTAAGTGTTGCTGAGATGAGAATGCTTAAATGGATGAGTGACTTGACACTTAGAGAAAATGTGAAACGAATGTATCCGTGAAATGGCTGGTGTAGCTCCTCTAGCAAACAATATTACAGAGAGTCATCTTTAGATGGTTTGATCACATTAAACATCGACCACTAGATGATCTGGTTAAAAGAGTAGATGTTATAGATTTGATTTATGCTAAAAAAAGTAAAGGTTGATCTAGAAAGACTTGGGCTTGTCTAAAAAATGATCTTAATTTAGTAGAACTAAATGAAAATATAACACTCAATAGGACAAAATGGAGAAAAACGATTCATGTAGCTGACCCCACTAAGTGGGATAAAGGCTTGTTGTTGTTGTTGTTTCACTATATACATAAAATATTGAGATGTTCTCTGTGTTTCTAAACGTAAACTCTATTTTTAATATGAAATACGAAAAAAAGAATAAAATTAACATGGCACTTTAAATTTCTAAGTGTTCTCTCTATCTGAAACCGATAGAATTAACTTTCATTAAGCATGGAAATCATTTTTTTCATAAATTTCCACTGAAACCAATGGAATTAAATTTTGAAACGTTAAAATTCAGTTATTTATCATTTAACAAGTGCACTTGGTGCATGGAATTCATTTGAATAAATTAATGTGTTTGTTGTGCATCCCATTAATATAACTTAATTTATCTCTCCTTTATCTCTATTTTTTATTAGGTGTGTTTCTCTCCTCCCTCATTTCTCTCCAAGCTTCAAATCCCGCGTCCATTTTATTTAAATGTAGTGCGTCCGTCATTTTGCATCTTTGTTGTCGGAGGCTCAATTAGATTTTCTTTTTGTTCCTTGTTCAAATTCTGATTTCTTTTTCTAATAAGATTGATTTTTTTTAGTTTCTTAACTTAATTTTAAATAAATTAATTTGTGTGAGCCTGTGCGGGTGCAAGGGTGCGCGCGCGCGCATGTGTGTGTGTGCGTATGTGTGTACGTATGTGTGTGTGCGAGTGTGTGCATGCGCGTGCATGTGTGTATGACTCATTCTCTGATTTTTTCAATTTTCATCCTCGATATTATTCCTCCTCGCGGGAAGACAGAGAACGGAGAGCTTAGAGACACGGCTCACATATAGGAAAATTTTGTAGAAAACAGAAAAGGAATAAAAAAAACAAATAAGCACAATGAAAGAAGGGAGAAGGGAGAAAGGGAAGTGGAATTTAGGGACAAATTTGCTATTTGAGGTAAGATTTAAATTTAGAAATTTCATTTTATGTAAAATATTGATGGGATAGAGAGTTTTGAGATATTTTTTGGGGTAGTAATTATTTTGGAAGTTATATAGATATGAATTTGTATTTTTTAAAATTTCTACATATTGTAGAATACTTGCTCGTGTTATTAAAAAGTAAAATTTGAATAGGCATTACTCATTTTACTAATTTTCTTATATCATTTGACATATTCATTAATTAATTTACTAGCAAGTACACTTATAAAACTATAACTTCATATGAGAAATGATTTGTAACATGTAAAATAATCAAGGATATGTCACAAATATTATGATAAGTAAACTATGTACTGATGACATGCGCAGATAGAGACGGCTGTGAAATTACAAAATTTTCACTTTTGATATTGAGACAGGAACGGCCATTTTGGTAACAGTCCTTGATAATTGATATGTTGAAAGAAAAATATTTTTTATCAATGAATGCTATAGCTAACCGGCTATGTGACGACCCAATAAATGAATTAAATCAAAGTTTAATCAAATACAAGTGATATTCTTAAGGCGATATATATTAAGTATGAAACAATTAAAAAAGTTAATATGATTGTGCGAGGAGTGAATGAAATAGATTATTATTACACTTTTTTATTGAATATTATTTTTATAACATTATTTACATATTCATCGTGCTTAAAATATGTTTATTATGTATTGTTGTCACTCATATTAGGCATAATTAAGCATGCACATTATTTACTTTCCATTTACAAAAACTTACTTTTGCAGTGATTATTTCATTGAGTTTGTAAACTATTCCTGTATGTTGTTGCTTTCCAAAGAGGGGTAACAATCAAAATTTTTGAAAAAGTTATGAAGACTTTTGGAATATATATTTTTATATGTTTGGTATTTAACAGCTTTGTTATATTTTGTGAAATTATCATTCATATTGCCCTTGTGTTACGAATATGAAAGAATGGTGAATTGAATTGGATTTTTTATATTTGTGGCAATTAAGTGAGCTTAATTTGTCACCCACTGACTCCTAATTTTTACAGTATGAATTTGTATTTTTTAAAATTTCTACGTATTGTAGAATACAGCCCATCAATTCAGAAAAGAAAATCATGTGCTTAATTTGTCACCCACTGACTCCTAATTTTTACAAATTAGAACGAGTATTGGTGATAATTGTATTTGACTGAGTCGTCCCCTTCTACTAAACCATTGATTGACATTCTAAGGGGTTAGCTACAGTGTGACAGACTGTTGGGCAGAAGTCAAATATCAACATCAAGTGCCAAACAAAAGGAAAAGGAAAAGAGAAAACAATCAGTCCCAAAGTGGGATCCATAAGCCATATCCACAAAAAGTTGACCACAGAAAAAAAAAACAAGAAATAAAAAATTCAATTGGGCATTATGAGCAGGACAAAATTAAATTCAAATTTTAAAAAAAAATTGTCAACAAAAGTAACATTTTCCATAAAATTGGCATCGACTTGGACAAGTACTTTAGATTTTTGTCATGTTCTTTGGTGAAGTTTTGCCAAGTTATTGGATGGATCCTGCACAAAGAGTAGAGGATCCCATTCTAAAAATATATATAGATCATGCAACCTCTTGAAATAATAAGCTTGCAATGACAACAAGACTTTCAAGCAATAGTCTAAAATCCTGAATTGATTTTCTTTTAAAGAGGATCATTAACTTTAATCTAGCAGGCAATAGATTATGAATATTCTTATGATACTCTGCTAACATAAAAACTTTAGGATATCAATCTATCATAGAAGGTCGTGAAGGCAAACAAGTAATGCAAAGAAACTTTTAAGGACTGAGAACTGGAATCCAAACAGACGGCAAGTCATTGTTCAAATGCTAAAATTAATTAATAACAATGAAAAAGCATATGATGTATTTATATATAACAGGAGAAACATTCAACGTCAGTACTTGCACAGAAACAACGGGAAAGAACATAATGAAGAACGCAAATCAAAAGCAGAAGAAAAGTAGAGGATACATAGGAGGATACAGCTGAAGAAAATATCCTGAAGCTGGTTTAGATTGTACTCCACTGGTTTATCAAAAATAAAATAAAATAAAGCTCACAGTAAACAACTAAACATTCAAAAAGTCATGTATAAGAATTTAAAACAGACACATTCTATATCTTAATTTGAAAAAAAAAATGATCCCTCTTCATATTAGTACATAATATAGAAAGCATCAAAATACTTACATGGTAATGAGATTTGCTGCTTTATTTCTTGTAATGATGCTCACTATCATTTTTTAGGCTGACAGGCTTTTGTGGCTGGAGATAATGGCTTCCTCCAGAATCCACTTCATAAAAGGTATCAGAACTGTCATATGAACGAGAAGGTTCATATCTGTCCTCAAACATATCCACTCTGCTGGAATCCGTCCGCTGCTTCTCAGAAGCTCTGCTGCCACATCTTCTTCTAGATTGTAGTGTGCAATTGTACTCAAATCTTGTAGCTTCGTGAGACTTTGAAGTCAAAGTTGATCTATTATCGTAATCTTTATAACTAGACATATAGTTAGAACCTCTCCTTTCATACTTATCTCTAGTTGACCTCCAATTTGTTTGATCCGTCTGCTCTGAATATCTATCCCTTGAATGAGAATAACCACTGTGATATGAGGGGCTTCTGGAACGATAGTTCAGTGTTTCTCGCTTGGTTTTCTCCAATTTATGTTGATCATCATAGAACTCATAACGAGTTTCATGAGGGGCCTTTCGTAAAGATCCGGTGCTTGATCCATCATTAAGAGAATCATGCTCATGAGTTTTTTCTTTCATCATTTTAGCCTCATATGCATCATTTGAACTGCACCGCAGCTCAAGGCCTTTACTTCTTTCACTCTCAAATTTTGGGAGAAAAGTATTTTCTGAAGCCATTTTCACATTACAACCTATACCTCCTGCCAGGTAGATTTCCTCCATGTGCTCTTCAATAATGTCATGTAAAACCTGAAAACAGAAAAGATTGAAATAAAACTCAATCTAAAACCTCAATTTCTATTTTTGTTTTCCCAAAAGCAGCTTTTCAAAATCAAATTTTGGAAAAAACAAGGAAAAGCCGTACAGATTTTCCATCCAAACAGAAAATATTTTTTTATTGTTTTCCCAATCACAAATGTAGTAAAAGTTGTCTCAAATGGAGCTTTAGTATTTCAAATATCGAAATATTTTTCAGCTATCTGTTTTTGGACTAAATGCCAAGTCCAATATGTCTTGACACAACAACCCATAAGATAAGAGCCAACTTCGCATGAAAATTTAGAACTTGTTCATACCTGCGTTGTATTTCGCTTCAACTTCTTTCCACGATATGACATTCTTCTCCGTTTATAATCTCTTTCCTCAGCCAATAGCTCTTCTCTAGTTTTTGACTTGCCAAATTCCTGAATAGCACAAGGAAAGAGGTTAAAAAAATAAGGTCATAGATTCAATCAACATACTACTACTACTCAAGTACCTAAAAGATTGCATAATTTCACGATGTAACAAGAAAAAGGCAACAAGCTAAACCAAAATACAGGTAAACATAAATATTATCAAGAAGTAGTTGAATCAAACAACAATTGCTACCACGCAGTTTTGAACTACATAAAAATGAAACCATTCACATGTATAGTATCCATAGGTTTAAAATAATTTTGCAACCACTAAATTGTTTTATATCATTACATTGTTGGTTAGCATATAAGTTTTCATTTTCATGTGATAAATTCTCCAAATTACCACTTTCCCAATTCTTCCTGATGTCTAAATATAAATAAAAGGCATCTTAGCATTTTCCTCATGCCAATACCTCTGTTAACGACCGCCCAAATTAACTGGTGGATTTATGGGCCCATAGCCACCAAAGAAGTTGTGCAAATATCCATTTTAAGTTCTATCATAGATTTTATATCATTCAGTAAGCATAAGTCAACTTTAAACGCTTCTCACCACATAGTTACATACTGCAGTCGATGAGGAAGTCCTATAACAGTTCTCTTGATTGTTGTATAAATAACAAAATGGAAACAGTGTTCCTTAACAATATTGTGCAACATAATTTTGTCAAATTAATTCATATTATTGGCAAAACTGTATATCATTAGCTCCTCTAATTTTTCTCTAATTCTACAACTTCAGATTAATCATTCTGTAATATAGTTGCCTATTTCACATTCCCTTTCTGAAATTCTAACATTCTGTCCAAATTGGTGTGGAATCTGATCTATAATTTTTGAGATACCTTAAAAACGTCATGACAAAAGCCAAGTGTCCCCAATTTTCAGGCTCCAAATGCAGAATAGCTTTATACATTCAGGAGAATAAGTAAATGCATAATTAGTTTATTTGTAAACTGACCTATTTGTTAAACACCATTGATTTGGAAAACAAAACAATCCAAACTTCAATAAGCGTGTGAAATTTGGGTCATTGGCCAACAGAACAAATAAATAAAAACATGTATTATTAAAAAACAAAAGTGATAGATGCCTAGGAAACTTTAATTCTACTTTTAAATAAATAGTTTGCAAAAAAAATTAAAAAAAAATCAATACAATCTATACTTGTTAAATTTGTTGTGCGCACAAATTTATATCATTTCATCAATTCTTATAAAAGCCAACTCTTATAAAACGGTTAATTCATAGAGCTCTAGTAAAACGGTATATGCTTTGTTTTTTGCCTTCCCTCCACATATACCATGACCTTTATTATTCATTCAAGCAATTACAGCACATTGGCAAAAGTTCAATGAACTGTTTCACATACGAAAGTCATAATGAATGTCTATTGGAATAACATACCCAGTTAAAGAGATATAAAAACAATTATCTTTGTGCCTGCAACTAAAAAGAGCTTAAGAATAAGACATAAAGAGTTGAATTAATTTATTGCAACATTTCTAAGCCTAAATTTAAAAAATGTGAAAATCAAGAATTAAGTGCTACTAGGGCCATTGTATAGGGACTTAAAGGTTATTTACTTGTAACAATGATTTCAAAATGTCATCATTCTCTCTTACACGTGGAAAATAAAATGTTGTAAATAAGGTGGTGCAATAGTTAATAAGGTGACATACAACTAAAGAACCAAAGCAAGTTAAATCCAAGAGGCAGTAAATTATAAGAAAACAAAAACATAACAACGCAATTCACCGGATTGTTAGGGCGCTGCCAAAGAAGTCCATCATGCTCCAATAATGCTCTATAGTTGGAACGTTTTGCTCGTTCCTGAGATGCCCTAATCGATGTAGATATATATTCATTTAACCTGGAGAATAGAAAACATGTAAAAACCACCCTTTAGGTTATCTGCATAAAATTTAAAGTAAAAGTTGACATGAGGCTTTGAAAATGAAACGGAAGTTTCTTAGTATTTTAAAAATAAATGATATGCTTTGGATAGAACCAACTCAGAAGGATAAAGAAAAAGAGCCAAAGCAAAATACATCCGGACATGAACTTCAGTTGGTTAATAGAATAGTTGGGATCCTTTGAAAGCCAAGTGTACTTCTATTCCGCTCCTTTTTCTAATTGTGGCTTGTCAACAAAAAAGGATAACATTGCATAATCTTATCCGCATTTATTTTAGATATGACTCATAAAGTAAACAAAGTAGATCCTAAAATGGAAAATCAAGATGCCTGCAGCAGAAGTAACTCTCAATCAATAAACTCACATGGAAGCTTTCACATCACTGAGTGTGAACCACATAAAAAAAAAAGAGCACAACACTAAGGCCCGCATTTAAGTAGCAGAATGCAGAAAGGGACAGTGACATTTTCGAATATTGAAGAAAAGTAAAACTTGAAGTATATAGTAGCAGAAAGTAGACTTAGAGAGAGGAATTCACGGATCCAAAAAACACTGAGGCTGGCCTGTTGTATTCCTGTGATTTTGCATTCCTCTAGACATGTTAAAGGTGTGACATTGTTGATAGAAAATGGACAACTGTAACTACTGATGAAAAGACATTTCATAATTCTTGATAAATCACTTATTTTTTAAGTTGAAATGGTTGTAATTGTCCAAGTAAATTCTATAGGAAAAGTAATTACACAAACGATAAAAACATATTTATTGGATTGGAACAACCAATCGACGAGACAGAATTCAACCAAGAGGTCAAATGATTCATTTAAATAACTGCACGTTGTCATTATATGAAGAACATTGAATAACTTTACTCAAGTTATCAACATAGGGCACAATGATGATTATATTCTTATCATTATACTCAAAAGAGCATGCAAGGTAGAGGTTTACCAAGTAAACTTTTGTGAGCATCCATGCAATCATTATGTCAAGCACCAACAAGTCAAATTATAAATTATGAGCTCAGCTCTTCGGACAATAAATAATCTTAAAAAGCTGGTAAACTTCCAACAAAATACCTTTTTTAGGGATTTCCTAAATAGTAGTATTTTGGCAATTTATCTTGTTTGCCACAGGGAAGGCAAGCCTGGAGCAACTGTCGTAATGTAATTTAGAGGTGAATCTTACAGATAACCTCACTGCAAACACAATAGAAATGTTGTGTTGTCAATCCCTCACTAGAACTGACATCAATGGGAGCTCCATGCATTCAGCATGCCCAACTCACTAAAAGCAAGAATCTTTGTATTATCTTTAATTCTCATATCTAACGAATAATATATTTATGCAAAGTTATGCATATTAATCATTGAACAGTTAATTTTTTTTATTTTTGCCTGTAGTAATGCAGATAAAGTAAAGAGGGTATGCAATAAAGATTTGAAGGTGGGAAATATAAATTAAATGAGAAAAAAAATTAAAGCTCAAAAAACAATACATTAGAAAGTTTTGCAATGTTTGATCGAATTTTTTTTATTGTGATAAACCTATAATAAAGGTATTAGTAAGCTCAAGCATTGCCCGTGTAACACAATTATGGTTTCCTATGTTTGCATGTCCCTAAAAAGAACCAACAATCTATCAATATTAAAATAAGCTTAAAAGGTAAGATGGTGCTTCATTTTATAATATTTAAGGACTTGAATACTCATCAACTAACAGGAGCTCAAGTTATGACCTGCAAGGAACTCTTGATTTTTAATATGAACAATATCATTTTAAAAATTATTTACACAATTTAGAATTAATTATGCAACATTATAATATAGCCAGAAAACCACAACCTAATATGACCGGTATCATTTTGACAGTATTTAGGGAGATCAATTCCAATCTACATATTACCATAACATATTACACTATCACTCAATACTTGAATAACCATATCGAATCAAACATCTGCTCACACAGTAATTGTTAGAAGACCTAAGCAATCTGGCTCTCACAGCATCATCATGGCCAAGCAATCTACTGATAAGTTACATTCAAAGTCCTAGAAATTATGGGTTAAGACATAATTCTCTATTTCAAAGATGCAACCCAGCTTTTTGGTGATTAATTAAAAATATAAAAAAAATCCCTTAAAACGACAACCGAGAGAAGCGAAAACAATGGTTCTTCAAAAATGCATCCAAAACTCTTATCTATATTTCCACCCTTAACAGATTCCTTGTCTTGCTCATCAACAATAAAGAAAATTTTCATCTCTTAAAAATTTTCTCCAAAGAAAAAAGGGATATTGACAAACATATCACCCATCCTATGTATTTACATTTCTAACACCCAAACCTTGTTTTGTACAGTAACAAGACCAAATCTTTCAAATCACATAAAAAATATCACCATTTTAACGTTTAAAAGGTGAAATACACATTTTCAGGCATAGGTGAGGAAGCCTGTATGTAAAAATCGAATTTTAGGTGTTAAATATGTAAATTCATAGGAATTGAATGGTATGTATGTAAATCCTCCAAGAAAAGAATTATATCACCATATTTAGGCTTGGATATGTCAGTGAAGAGGACATCACTAGCCACACTTAAAATGCACAAAAAAAAAACCACACGTTTTCAGACAAATCTGGCAACATCATTTATCCCTTCTTTTAGCCTAGTTTCTACCTAAGGATGGCTACACAAACATCGTTAGAAATTGAGAACTAAGTTATATAAAATAATAAATGAGGATAGACCAAGAGGCAAAGTTACCGATGGAATCTCGGCAGTGGTACGGCAAACCTCAGCGCATTAAGTCTTTGCTCCAACAAGGATCGCTCATGCAATGCAGCAATTGCAGACGCAACTTGAGAGACAAAAACTTTGTCGCAGCTTGAAATTTCAGAAAGTTTGTGGACTTCGACCTCCATGTTACCTGCAGGTTTAGACAGTTCCAATTTGTGCTCACTACCACTACACTCAGAACGACTTGCTACCACTTTCTTACCAGTGATGATATTCTTGTCCTCCCTCCTAAACAACATCAAACATCTTCCAGCAAACAGGAAGGACTCCTTCAGCATTCCCATCACAAAGAATTTTCCATGCACTTCACCATATAAAACAGAAATTTGAGAAGCCAGCCATGTTAAGCTGCTAACCAACTGCGGGCACTCAAATCTAACAACCTTTGGATCCAAAAACCCTTTTTTCTCCAAAAACAACTTGAGAGAGCAAACTGCTTCTGTCCTTACTACTTTCAGGCAGAGCTTCAGAAGCAAAAAAGCATGATCCCTCATTGCCGCATCAATCAAGATCCCAAATTTAGGAGAGTTCATAATTATCCATCTTTTCAAACTAAATTCATCAGCCCTGTGCATATGCACAGCAACAAGGAGAACTCTATGAGAATATGCAGCAGGAAAGTTACTCCACGCTTCAACTTCAGATCTCAAAGCCAACAAATCCGATGGAAGAATCCCAACCTTATGCTCCAAATCTCCGCCTCCTTCGCAGCGTTCATTAATAAAGTTGGCGCACTCGGAGGACAAAATAGCAGGAAGCGTAAAGGTTCTGCAGGTTGCGCTCGGCTCAGGAGAAGTAACAACGCCAGGGCAGTCCTTATAGAAGAAATTCGAATAGATTTCTCCAAGCTCGCCCTCAAGAGAGAAGCAGATGTCCGCTTCAGCTTCAGGAAGGGGACGGACAAAGATATTCTCCTTCAGGAGCTGGTCTTCGGACCTGAGTGATTTTGGGTAATGTAAGTTATCAAGAAAGCCTAGGTCCAAAAGACGCGATCCAGGGGCGGAGGAGCAGGTGAGGGAATGGCGAAAGAGGGACTCCGGCGGCAAGAGGTGACGAGAGTCGAAAGGGCAGCGACCAACGTAGCTGGCGGCGGATGAAGAGGAAGGGGTGGAAGAGAGAAATTCGTAAATAGAATCGATGGTGGATTCAGCGAGTGTTGTCAGATTTTGGATGAGGGCAATGGTGGAAGGAAGATCAGCGGAAGTGTGGTTAGGTTCAGGGTGAAGAACGGTGTGATAGGGTAGAGGTTGGGTGGTGGATGGTAAGGAAGAGGAGCAAGAGGGGTCCATAAGAGGACGGGATGACGCAACTGTGATAGTAGAGAACAACAGCGGCGGCGCGGGGAAATGCGAATTGAGGGCTGGCGGGAGAGGAACGGTGGGGGAGACGGGGCGGGCGTCAAATGGATTTTGAGGGTATCAACGAGTACATTTGCCGTGATAAAAGCTTAATTAGGTGTCAAAAATGCTAGTTCGCTAAGTTAACCATATCAGCACAAATGACACTAATAAATATTTGTTGTTGGAGTTCAACTCGTTTAGCTCGAAATATTGTATGGTTATATGTTTAAGGTTGTCAAAACAATTTTTTGTTCGTGAACGGCTCGTATTCAGCTCTCTAAGCAAACGAGTCGAACACGAACATACTTTTTGACCTTGAAATATAAATGAGTCGAACATGGGCTCAGCTCGTGTCAGCTCGTGTTTAGCTCGTTTACACCCCTAGGGAAACTCATATAACTGGGCATGATAAAAAATTAAAGGGAATTTGCATACATAACCACTGAAAAATCAAATATTTACCTATCTGACATGTAAAATTTTATATTAGCTTTTGGTGCATTTTTCTCCTCGTAATCGTTCTACACATTATACAATAATTTTTTGAAGGGTAATGAACACATCAATGTGCAGGTACCAATGGCCAAACATGCATACAAAGATACAATTCTTATGAATTTTAAACCAATTATAGAACATTTTTTGGACATCATTGCTCATAATAAAAATGAGGCAAATGATTTATATTTCAATTATGCATACCAAATAAGATTGAGTGTTTGGAATAATCAAATCAATTATTGGTCAAACATAAGATGTATAGAAGCAAAATATTTTCTATTACAAGTTCTTTTGAAGAAAATACTCAAAATAAGTAGTATAGTGAACTTCTAGAAATCAGATACTATGATTAGTTGCCCTGCAATGATTATGTCTGTCATTAATCATGCAAGTAATTGAACTATTAATAGATTCATAGAATCCACAATCATTCATTAGCAATGTCAGGCGATCAATGTGTTTTGAGATCGCAACGAGGCATCACCGCTGCAAGTAATTGAACTATTAATAAATTCATAGAAGTCCACAATCATTCATTAGCAATGTCGGGCAATCAATGTGTTTTGAGATCGCAACGAGGCATCACCGAAGACAAAACAGTTGTGGTGTAGTCGATGAAACAAGTAAAAACTAAAGCGACCAATGCATCTAGGTATCTTATCGAGGAGGTGTGAGTACAGAATATTGGTTTTTAAAAAACTGTTGTATTAAATATATTAAAAAAGAGAAAGAATTGATAATGAAGTGATTAGTGTCATAATGCAAATACTTTATAAAAGATCGGTTGAATAAAATATTTTTTGTATGAGATATTCAATTTCATGTGTTAGATAGACTGAGCAATTTTCTTTTTTAGCAATGACATGACATATTTACTATATTGTTTCAGATATGTCATAGTTTTTCTACACAAGTTATTAACTCGATAAGCATAATTTTGTTTGTGCACTTTTTGGAGTTAACTATTATTGACAAAATATTTTATTTAGGGTAACATTCATAAGAGAGACAATTGCATCGTTCACTTAGCTATTCAAAAAGTTCACTAACACGATGCAAAAAATCTTAATAACCTCTAAATAATTGCAAAAAAATCTTCAAACATATTCAAGTAAATCTAAATTTCAAATAATCCTCAAGCATCCACAAATAACTTTAAACTCAAACAAACTCTAAATAACTCTATAGATAAACTTCAAATATCTTCAAACAAACTTTAAAAACACTCCAAAATACACTTGAACAAACAACCCTCTTAACTTGAGATAAACCCTAAATCAAGCAAACCGAATTAGCTCAAATCAAGTTTTAAAATGAAATCAAATTCAATCAACACAAGCCTTCAGCTCAAGTAAATCAAACAAGTCAAACTCTTTTCAAATAAATTCATAATTTCAATTTTCAAGGTGTATCTTCTTCTCATGGTTGTTTAACCCATGTCCTAGACCTTTTCATGATACGTTGTCACTAGTCTTATAATCATAACCTTTCAATTCCGATTAAAGATTTTAAAACCCATTCGTTGACCCGAGCTCTAAAACATGAATCTTCAAGACACTTACCATATAATCATGCACAATAAAAGACAATAATTTAATCGAGAGTATTCTCGGGGGCCATAACTCACGAGATATAGTTTACAACAATGGCTTATATTTGTAGAGACATCAGAACCTAAGATAAAATAAGCTATATATTATAACTGTAAGATATTTGAAAAACCTTTGGTTTTCACACACCCATAAATCTAAAGGTAATAT
This sequence comes from Phalaenopsis equestris, assembly GCF_001263595.1. Taxonomy (NCBI): domain Eukaryota; kingdom Viridiplantae; phylum Streptophyta; class Magnoliopsida; order Asparagales; family Orchidaceae; genus Phalaenopsis; species Phalaenopsis equestris. Next base: position 252,228 of record NW_018164486.1, on the reverse strand, counting down.
TTATATCTCTTGGGGTACCATATTATTCTTCAAAGGACGTATCTGGTCATTTAGCTAGAAATATTCCAATATCTATGGTTTATACCCAACAAAAAAATAGCCCACTAGTTATGATGATAATTTATATCACAATTGAAGGAATATATTATCGAATTTCATATTGATCTAGTTAAGCAAATGGTATACAAATTATCATTAGTGATTTATAAACTCACAATTTAAGATTAGTAAATAAATGTAAGGCTAATCTTTATTGGCAAGCTAAAACCCACATAAGGTTGGTTTATACTTGACAAAATCTCTCCAATATTAAATTAAACATGATATTTATTAAAAAAGGGGAAAATTATCATACATACCACAAAAGACTCATTTCACTTTTAAAAATTTAATAATAAAGTGTTTTTGATGTGATGTCAAAGGTTTGAGTGGCATGTTTGTAAATATAAAAGTTTGATTGTTAGAAATGTAATGCCCCTAAATATTTTTCATGAAGCTAATAATAATATCATAATTAATATTAAGTCACCAACACAAACTCACCCGCGCGCCCACACACACACAGATATATATATATATATATGCGGAATGAAGAACCCTTAGGATTTTAATGTATTTTTTGTTTTTGGATGGGGATCCTCCTTCCCTCCCTCTTTTTGTATTTTCATCTTATATTAACATGTAAGGAGCCACGAGTTGCTCTTATATATATATAAAGATAAATTTGTCAACTTTTACTAAAAACAAGCTATGGCTCAATCAATAATCATCATTTTTTTAATAAATAATTTTTTTTAAGTTATTTGGTAGAATTTTAAATTAATGGTTATCTACTTAATAATTTTTACTAGTTTAAACTGAATATCTTTCATGAAATTTTAACAAATTAATGTCTTCTACTTGTCAATAATGTATTATATGATTACTAAAATCAAATAAAATGCATCACCATAATACTTCAGAATATATGAGGACTAGAGTTGAAGACTTAGAAGTCTCTTAAAATCATTGCTTTAAAGTTGAAGACCTAAAAGTGATTCATATATATTAAAATGGAAGCATTATATGAACAAGAAAAATAAAAACTATATTTTATTTCATCAAATGTACAATTATAAGCCACGTGTTGAGTGTAAATCATGAGACTCCTTAAAATAAATCAAAATAATAAGTTAATATTTAAGAATGTATTATTACTCACCTACCCATTCAAATTATCGCTATCTTGAGTATTGGTAGGTCACCAACAAATTTTTCATCATCCAACAAGAATCTCGAGGCAATATTTTAAATAAGAAATATTAAAATCTTGATAAAAAGTTATTCAGAGCTCCGATTTCAGCAAACTTATAGTTAAACTGACCGACTCGATGAGACGAACCTAATGATATCAAAGTTAGTCCAATCCGAGTCAGATCAAGTCCATATCAAATCATTAAATCACTCTTAGAAGATTTCCAAACACATAGTGAGTTCATAGTCGAATTGAGCGTCTCGACAAGTAAAATCCAACAAGCAAAGATTGCTCAATTCTGACATCGTTAAGGCACTCAGATGTTCATCAAACACCATTTGATTGAGGGAAACTCTCCAGACCGTCCGATCAAAATGATTCATATTTTTGCATTAATTGCACCCAGAACACTATAAATAGAGTCTCACCCCTCACATGAGAGGGGGCTGGAGAGAAAACTTTAGGAGCTCAAGTCCAACAACTTTCCTACCATTGTCGATTGTCGTCGACCACCACCGATAGTCAGCCACCAATGCCGACCTCCGTCGACCGCCGCCGATCACCGACGACTACCGTTGACCAAACGTCTTCAGTCTACATTGTAACTTAGAAAATCTAGTAATACTTTCTCGTCTGTGGGACAAGGCTCCTATGTAATCATAAACTTATAATGGAGTTTTATAACTAAGTCAGGTCTCGTGGTTTTTTTCATTTTACGGGTTTTCCACATAAAAACTTATGGTGTCATCCCAGGTTGTTTCTCTTTCATCTGAGTTTGTGCTGAATCCTCGTGCAAACGCTAAAACGATAATTATATTCATCTATAATTGAAAATAATTGGAATAATTCAACTTACTTTAATGTTAGGATGAGTTGTCCCACCAAAATGTTTAACCAATTAGTGATTAAATGGTAATGTATCTTAAAGATTTAGTTTTAATAATAGTTGATATATTTTTTTATTAACTTATTTCATCAAAAGTTTGAGCTAAATTTGCCTTCAAATAATCTTTATAATCTCAATATATGCTTAATAAAACCTCAATTTTGAATAAACAAGCACCATAGTTCTTTATTTCGAATGTGATATTCTTCTTGTTTAACTTAAACACCACTATAGTGACTCAAAATTATTTATGATACTATACAATTCATTTTCCTTCTGCTAATATTGCTCACAATTTTAGAGAGTATATAAAATTTGGAGCTAAAACATTCATGACTCTTCGACGTATTCTTGAGCTCTTGTCATGGCTTCTCTATTTGTTTCATCATCAGGGATAAGAAATTATCATTCTAATCAAATAATTCATCATCTAAAGAATACTTAGTTTCCTTAACTTTTAGTCTCTCGTGCTTCTTAGCCTCTGTATTTATTCATCAAATAATTCTCTCCCTACTTCAATAAACTTTACAATATTTGTATTCCTTATGAACATTCTCATGATAATTAACCGTCCTTTTATGCTTGACTACTAATTTGTTTTGGATGTATTAAAAAAAACAAATAAAGGAAAAACTTGTCACATTGTAGTATAAATGATTATGCATAGCTATAACGTATAAGTTACTAGTCATCATGTCTACCAACCCCACATGGAGCCAACTAAGCCACTTCATATGTATTCATAATTGACCCATCCCTTTAGTTTTCAAATGATGGAAGGCCTATTTTTCTTACTATAAAGATCTTGTTTGAATGTGTTGATCGCATGGATTTAGGATTCATTTCTCATGTTAGTCCTCCACACCTTTAATCCCTTCTGTAAAGATACTTCAACATCATTTCACCTTCACAAATCATGACACCCTTATTGAACCCAACGAGTCAACTTTCATAACCAATTTGGCTTCAATAATAATATTCATTTTCACATCCCAAGATGATGTTTCTGCCTTAGAACTCCGCCTAAATATGATCATCTTGGAACGTGTTATTATGGAGGAAGTTACTAACCAAGTACAGGTTGACATCATTGATTACTTAATAATGGCAATCAAGAAAAGTAAAGTTTATAAGAGAGAAAAAGAAGAAGTGTAAGTAGATAGAAGAAAGAAGAAGAAAATATTTATACAAATTTCTTTCAACAATCAATCATCTTTTGCCAATATCTCAAACCTTGCCCAGTAAATTTATTACTTGCTACAAGGATTGTCGTCTAAAATCCACCTCTTGTGCATCTTAGACCTGTTGGGTAATGTGGAGACCCAGTCCACCAAATTTAATTAGCTTCTTAATTAAGTATGTCTCCTAACGCTCACCTACCACACCCACCTACCGCTCACCTACCTCTCACTTACCGCTCTCATATTTTCTATAAATAGTCTCTTTTGGTTTAAAGGAAACGAAAGCCAAGCAAGGCCAAGTCAAGTCATCTTGAGGGCTAAGAGAAAGAGAGGAAGAGAGAGCTAAGAGAAAGAGAGGAAGAGAGAGTAAGAGAGAGGAAGGGAGAGAAGAAAATAGAGATTTTTTTGTAAACATTGAGGCGTTCGACAATGTAATTCTTCGAAGTAGTAAAATCCTCCGCAGCCCTGTGGACGTAGGCAAATTTGCCGAACCACGTAAATCTGTGTGTCGCTCTGGTGTTTTTTCTGTGTGCAATTTTGCTCGTTCTATTTTTCACTTTATTGCCGTCGTTTTTCACAACAACTCGAATCAGAGCCTTGAGTTCAAATCTAAGGAAGAACAATCGGCAGAGACGAAGCGATGACATCGAGGATCGAGAAGTTCAATGACATATATTTTGCTTACTGGAGGATGCAGATAGATGACTACCTCTATGGGAAGAAACTTCATCTTCCATTACTGGGAAAGCGGCCAGAAAAGTTGGGCAAGACGGAATGGAATCTGTTGGATCAACAGGTTCTGGGGGTTATGGGCAAGGCGGAATGGAATCTGTTGGATCAACAGGTTTTGCGGGTTATACGATTAACCCTGTCGAGATCGGTTGCCCACAACATCATCAAGGAGAGAACTACTGCAGATCTCATGGCGGCTTTATCAGGTATGTATGAAAAGCCATCGACGAATAACAAGGTGCATCTGATGAAAAAATTATTCAACATGAAGATGACGGAAGGTGTGTCCGTTGTTCAACATCTAAATGATTTCAACACTGTCACAAATCAATTATCGTCTGTTGAAATTGATTTTGATGATGAGATACGTGATCTGATATTGTTGGCATCGTGCCAAATATTTGGGAAGTCATAAGGATGGTTGTTAGTAGTTTTGCATGTAAATCTAAAATGAAATGTTATGATATTCGTTATTTGATTTTGGCTGAGGAGGTGCGCAGGAAAGATTATGACGAGATCATAGGAAGGATTCTGACGAAGCCTCGTGTTCAAGTTCGGCGCTGAATGTTGATTCCTGAGGGGAATCACATGAAAAGAAGAGGGGAATCACATGACAAGAACTCAAACAAAGGAAGATCAAAATCAAAGTCTGGTCAGCAGACAACCTGTTGGAATTGTGGCAAGGCTGGCCACATAAAAAGGAACTGTAGGAATCCTAAGAAGAAGAAGAATGATGATGCTAATCTTGTAACTGAAGAAATACATAATGCATTATTTTTGGCAGTTCACTGTTCTTTTGATGACTGGATATTGGATTCAGGGGCTTCCTTCCATACATTTTGCCGTCGGGAGTTCATGCAAAATTATGACTAGATATTGGATTCAGGGGCTGTCGTCGGGAGTTAATGCAAAATTATGACTAGATATTGGATTCAGGGGCTTCCTTCCTTACATACATACTTGAGCTCTTGTCATGGCTTTTCCATTTGTTTCATCATCAGGGATAAGAAATTATCATTCTAATCAAATAATTTATCATTTAAAGAATATTTAGTTTCCTTAACTTTTAGTCTCTCGTGCTTCTTAGCCTCTGTATTTATTCATCAAATAATTCTCTCCCTACTTCAATAAACTTTACAATATTTGTATTCCTTATGAACATTCTCATGATAATTAACCGTCCTTTTATGCTTGACTACTAATTTGTTTTGGATGTATTAAAAAAAACAAATAAAGGAAAAACTCGTCAGATTGTAGTATATATGATTATGCATAGTTATAACGTATAAGTTACTAGTCATCATGTCTACCAACCCCACATGGAGCCAACTATGCAACTTCATATGTATTCATAATTGACCCATCCCTTTAGTTTTCAAATGATGGAAGGCCTACTTCTCTTACTATAAAAATGTTGTATGAAGGTGTAGATTGCATGGATTTAGGATTCATTTCTCATGTTAGTCCTCCACTCCTTTAATCCCTTCTGTAAAGATACTTCAACATCATTTCACCTTCACAAATCATGACACCCTTATTGCACCCAACGAGTCAACTTTCACAACCAATTTGGCTTCAATAAAAATATTCATTTTCACATCCCAAGATGATGTTTCTGCATTAGAAGTCCGCCTAAATATGATCAACTTGGAACGAGTTATTATGGAGGAAGTTACTAACCAAGTAGAGGTTGACATCATTGATTACTTAATAATGGCACTCGAGAAAAGGAAAGTTTATAAGAGACAAAAAGAAGAAGTGTAAGTAGATAGAAGAAAGAAGAAGAAAATATTTATACAAATTTCTTTCAACAATCAATCATCTTTTGCCAATATCTCAAACCTTGCCCAGTAAATTTATTACTTGCTACAAGGATTGTCGGCTAAAATCCACCTCTTGTGCATCTTAGACCAATACTCTAACGAATGTCTTTTGAAGATTGAACTGAAGGATGCTTCTACTTCAACTTCCATTAACATGTAGCTCAGCATTTTTACTCCCCAATATGAATGACAAATTAAATTGCCATTTTTACAATTAATTCTTTTTTTTTTTGACAAGGGGTTTGTTGATTTGTTGAAAAAGGAAAAACTGTCAACGTAATGTATTGTATTTGCTAAATTTTAGTTACTAGTTTAAATGTAAAATAAATATCGGATTTTGAATTTTATTTTTTCGTTTAAAGAAAATTAAATTTAATGGAAGATAAATATGTTAAAGTCGACAACAGAGGGAGGGGATGGTGGCGACGGCGGTTGGCGGTGGCAAGCAACCACTGCGGGCTGGCCTCAGGGGCTATCGGTGATAGTGTTGGTGGCCGGGGGGCAAGTGGCGATAACTGCTACATAGTGGGGGCAATGAATAACAAATCACATTTGGGGCGACAATTAGCAGACGACCGATGTCAAAGGTGGTAGTTGTCGAATAACGGCAGTTGTAGGCAGTTGTATCACTTTAGACAAAATAATGTATTTGAAATTCGGCCAAATACAAAGAATTTCAAATACATTGACTAGAAAGAGAATTTCAAATGCATTAGAATTTTACAACACATTTATTTTTCTTTCGATCATATATTTGAATTTTTAAATCTCTGTAAATAGTATATAATGCACTCGTTTCGTTGTTGACCAAAGCTTTCTTAAATAAATGTAAGGTTTAAATGAAGTGTTAAAATTATTTACTAGAAATCATAATAACTTAATTAAATAAATGTTTTGATGGAAATTAAATAAAGTTAAAATTTAATTTTATAGTATAGATACAAAAAAAAAAAAAAACATATTTATAAATTTATTACAAATTTAGGAATAAATTTTTGTTAAAAAATAAATGATCATTGGCAAACGCAATTTTTATAATTTATGTACGTGCTGTAATGATTTAATGCAAAAATACGAAGAAAAATGTAAAATAAAGGATGCCATTTCCAATATATGTAATAATATAGTTGCTTATTCCAAATTGTCGTATCATAGATCACACAAACTTTGGGCCTTTAAATAGATCCTAGGGTTTCATCCTGCGTAGCTCACGAGCGGGTAAGAGAGGCACGGAGGCGGTCGGGTGGCCTAGGAGTGCAGAGGCAAGCGTCGTCATTTCTTTCGGTTTGTCACAATGGGTAATGATCCATCCTTGACTTCAAAACTTTTCGATCTGCCTGCTCAATTCTCAGTCACGGCGTATTCTTCTTTGTATACCAGGTATCTCTCGGGATTCCTTGCATAAGAGGCGTGCTACGGGCGGCAAGAAGAAGGCCTGGAGGAAGAAGAGAAAGTAAGTATCGTCCACTCATATTTTTTTCATCTCATCCAAAAAATTCTTGATATGGGGACCTACCAATCCGTTGGTTTTTCATAGTTTCAACTCTATATCAAATATTTTGTTTAATTGAACAATTTCATAGTTAAATTGGTTGATTCTATATGTGAAGAGGATCAACAGAGCTAGGCGGTGTTTTTTTTTAGAATTTGTATATGAATTATGCTCCTTCAACCCCGTGAGCGTGATTTTATATAGATCTTGATTAAGAGTTTGTCTTTTGAACTAATTAAGGTACGAGCTGGGTCGGCAGCCAGCCAACACCAAACTTTCCAGCAACAAGACGGTGAGGAGGGTTCGAGTTCGAGGAGGCAACGTCAAGTGGAGAGCTCTTCGCTTGGATACTGGAAATTACTCATGGGGGAGCGAAGCTATCACCCGCAAAACTAGAATCCTCGACGTGGTTTATAATGCCTCGAACAATGAGCTCGTGAGGACGCAGACTCTAGTGAAGAGTGCTATCGTGCAGGTTGATGCTACCCCTTTCAAGCAGTGGTACCTCCAGCACTATGGGGTTGAGCTTGGGAGGAAGAAGAAGGCCGCCGCTGCAACCAAGAAGGATGCGACTGAGGTGGAATCTCCTTCATGTTTCTTTTTAAGTCACATTATCTTTCTTCCCCTCTTTGCATAAATGCTCTTTTATGTTTTTTTCCCGCAGAATTCTTTTGCAAAATGTTGCTTCTTTGTTTGTTGAATTCTTAAAAAGTTTCATCTTTTGTGTGTTTTGTCAGGTTGGTTTGTTTTGTCAAAGGTCCGTTTAAGCTCTTTATCAAAGTATTTTTTTGAATTTTATATTGTTAAATGATTTAGGCGTGTACAGTGATTAGGCTATATAGCATTACTTTTATTTCATTTTGAAACTCTTTTAGTGGACATTGCAAGTCTATTGCTTTTTTTTTTTTGCTGGCTGCGAGAATCACACAAAAGATATTCCCATAGATTGTGATTTCATAATTTTATTTTTTTCTTTAATTGCAAACGCTTGAAAGGAAATATTGTGGCTTAGGTCATGTTTGGTGTTTCATGGCTTAAGATGTAAAAATTACACACTTAATTCATGCAATTCCCAAAGGTGAGAGTTCTTTCACATAATTATTTAATTTATTGCTAGTATGGCTATCATGTGGAGCCCAAGCTTTGACTCGTGTATTTGACATTTTATATGGTGAAGGGTTCCATGGTCTAATTTGGCGTTATTATCATCATTGTTTCCTCTATTTCAACTGGTTGATACGTTCATGTTGTCGGTTGAGTTGCTGCATGAGTTGATAACTATATTTATTTAAGTTTTTTAGTTTTTCATAGCTCATATTCTTGTACTCATGTAATTTTTTATCTACACTCTAGTTTTCTTAATCATTCCAAATTTATTTTAACTAATTTAATGGTGCATTTTTACCCTTCCCCATAGATGCCCAAACCATTTAGACCATTTTTTATATCTTAATGCCTCATCATGTGTCTATTTTATTGCCATATATCAATCCATCCTTGCTAATTTACAGTTTTACTCATACATGACTTTCATTGAATGGCATGTGCCATGGTGCGATTTGGTGCTCCTTTGGTGCCATTTGCATAGCGCAGCATGGGTGGTTAAAGCAATATAAGCTATTTATGGGTAATAGTGTATTACTCCCGTGGCATGCTATATTTGATTAGGGCTTGAAATTAACTTTAATAGTATGCATATATTATTTGTTAATTTAATTTTAATTTAATTAAGTTTTTGGTTTGTGTTTTGATTTATGAATTAAATTGGATATGCATCCGGGATTTCAACCTCTCTCTCTCAATATCAACCTTGATACTCCCCCATCTTGTTTGTTTAGGCCTCCCTCTCCCTTGGCCTTAACTCTGCCCAACCCGCAAATCTCACGCAAGAGCTTCTACAAGCATTCACTGAGCTTACCAATCCATTTGCACTATTGATGTTTTTTTCACCATTTACAAGTATAGTTTTACTTCTAGCTTAATGGATAAGTAAAATTGTTTGCGAGGAAGAAAATCTTGGTTTTGAGACTTTAGTTAATAAGCGAATAAGTTGTGTAATTCTGAGCATCAATGATTTTTTGTTGCCATTCATTTAATTATTTGAGCTAATGTTGTTTCAAACCAGTATAACTAGGCCAGGCATGTTATCGTTGTTCAATTTTTAATTTCCTAGTCACTTTTGTCTTGCATTGCGAACTTTGTGAAGCTTACTTAACATGCTCATGAGCTTGTTTTGCTTGAAGAATCTCACTAACTAATTCTCTTTAATTGTATTATTTTGAATTTTTTTAGCTTCTCTTTTACATTTTAAGTTTTTTGTTTTAGCGGATTTCAGTATTACAAATAAAAAAGGGAAGTTATGTCTTTTAAGTTTTTTTTTTATTTGTCGGTTTATGTTTTGTACCTTTTAACACAATGAATAATTCAATAGTGGATGATGTTTAACCGTTTCATTTATATATTTCCTGATACGTAGATTATTTGTGAAAGGGATCACCAAATGCAATTTTGTTACATGAAATTGGTAAAGCTATTCAGTATTGCTGTAGTATAATGAATAAATTAGAGTTTTCTTTTTTTTTTCTATCACTAATATGCTAGTGACTGTTAGGCTAGTATTTTGTAGTCGATTGAAATACAAGTTTATTGTTTTCTTGTCAAGTGAGAAAGCTATTCTATCAGGAGCTAATTATATGTGTAGGATGAGGTGCTGCAATTTGAAATGTGAGAAGCTCTTGAGATAGTTTACCAATAGTCAATTTAGAATTCATGGGATAAAATGACTAGTTTCATTATGAGGATTTTTGTAGAAGTTTTAGAAGAAATTAGAAATGGATCATACGTGGATAAATAGGCTGGGTGAAGTGGGGAGTGACACATAATTCTTAAGAAAAAGTAATGCGATTTTAGAAAATGAAACAAGCTGAATGCTATTGTAGCCTAATTAGTGAAAGAAAATTAGGATTCTTGTAGAGGGGTAATGATCAAAGCAAACATCATAACTTCTATGATTTATTTGATAAAATGAATATGATGGAGAAAAAGAGATATATAGAATCGCCAAGATATTAGATAAGGGATTTAGAAAATTTGATCAAGTTATATATATTAAAAATGAAGATTATAGGATCTTGGTTAGAAATAAAGATATTAGTGAGTGTTTTAAGGGGAAAAAAAATTTGGATGAGCATGATGTACAATATAGATTAATTTGAAAAAAAATGAAGTTAAATTGGCTTTGAAAGAGATGCAAGGTAAGACATTTGGATTATATGGGATATTTATTGAATTCTAAATAGTTATAGAGGATATTGCTGTGAATTGGTTAATAATTTTTTAATAGAACTTTAAAAATTAAGAGGAATTCAAATAATTACATTACCATTTAAGAACAAAGACAATGTGTAAGATCACACTAACTATATATGAAGCGAATCAGTCAAACAATGAAGTAATGGGACCGCTTAATAGAATCTAGGCCTGAAAATGTTACATCAACTTTGCTGTTTTCATGTTAGAAAAAATTATATGAAAACAATCTTTTCATCAAGAGAATTAAATGAGAAACATAGAGAGCAAAGAAAGCATCTTCCTATCCTTTTTATTAATCTTAAGAAGATGTATGATTGAGTATCAAAATAATTGATTTGATGTGATATAAAGCATAAATGTTTGTGCTGACAATATGTTGATTATATTACATTTATTTAAGATGGAGTATTGTTAAAAGTTAGCGAGGAGTGACAAAAGTATTTTCAATTACTTTAGGTTTATATAAAGGATCAACACAAAATCGTCACTTTCTTTGTATTGTGTATGTTGATTCTTTTGAATGATATAAGCTACTTGTTTTGGGGTATGTTTTTTGTAGATGTTATAATTGAACTTGGTGATACATCCATTGAATCAATGATAAATTAGAACAATGGAGGAAATGTTTAGAAGATTGAGGCCTTAAAGTTGGTAGAATAGAGACTGAGTATGTGTGAATGAATTTTAGTTGGCATGATATTAAGAATTGTATTATTAGAAGAAATTTTTATGTCTTGGTGTGATGGGTTTTAAGACTCTTGGAATTTAATATGTAAAAGAATGAACATATAAATGATGTTATAACTTTCAGAGTGAATATGGAGACTTAAATCCAAATTTTATTGGTTGAAATTAATTTGTCGATGTTGCATTCATCATTATCTTGGGCTGTAGAAAATTCATTAATTTTTAAGTTGAGTGAGACAAAAAATGAGAATGATGACATGAATATGTTCAAACTAGAAAGAAAAATCAACGAATAATTATATTAAAGATAATATAGTATTATTATAATGATAAAGTGATTAAAAATGAACGTACAGAGTTTGACATATGCACATGTGTGGAAAATATATTGCTGGATGAGTTGATAAACTTATTATCGGGCATTTGGAAGGATATGGGTAATCAGGTTAAAATAATTTGCAAATAATAGGTTTAATAACTTAGAAAACATTCAGCATGAATAACTGTATTTTTATGATGCAATAGCAAATACATAGGATATGCTAAGGATGATGACGATGAGGGGGAGAAGAAAAATATGTGTCTGTTGATGCAATGTTTAAACAATAGTCTGAGGCTTACATTGGAATTCATGATAGGAACATTATTACTGGGAAATTTTTGTATTGAATCAGGTTAAGAATTTCTTGAAACAATATATATGTATATATATTTATGATTTGATTATTTACCACATTCTTTTTTAATATTTTTCTATGAACTTATTTCTATGTTATTGTTGGCCTAGCTGAGTGCTTTTTCTATTGTTTATGCTCTGCATGCTTTACTTCAACAAATTGTGTGATGTTTAAAAATTACCCCATCCATATGAAATGAAAATCTTGGGGGTTGTTTGCGATCAGTTCTGTTTTTTATTTCTATTTTTGTTTTAAAAAATGTGCTTGTTTAGTGTGTGTTTTTTTTAATTTTTATTTCTAAAAACATATAAACATGTTTTTTAAAACACTTAAAACAACTTTTAGGTGTTTTAAAAAACAGTCAAATCTTAATCAAACATACTAAAAATGTTGTTTCAAATAAAAACATAAACTGAACGAAAAACAATAAAAATAGAAGTGATCCCGAATGGCCTCTTAGTTATTAAGATTTAATAATTTTTCATTCCTTGAAGGATGTTATCATTCTAGCAGTGTAGAGGATTAGATGCATATCAGCAGTCAATCATATGGCACTCCACATGCCACTTCTGATGGTTTCTTACACATTTGGTTTGATTTTTCTATAATTGTAGAATCGGAATGTTATTCATGAATTATTGGAGTGCCAATCGTTTCTTGCTATTCCAATCCCTCATCTCTGTTCTCTTTTTAATATAATTGCTACATTACACATGTCCAGGAGACAATCATCCTTTTCTTATTGTTGGTAATTATTGCAATTGCGGGGTGCGCAAAAGTTGAAAAGCTCGTGTGGCTTTTTCTTTGCATGTAATGAGTTGACATGTTTAATTCCATTATTAATTGTGTATTATGTTAACATGGATATATCATATTTGTTAATATCAAATAGCTCACAGAGCATATAGCGCGGCTTAAGTTATGTTTTAAGTTTCTCAGCTCATAAAAAATGAATGAGTAGTTTATTGATAATTCAATAATATTAGCAAAACTATCTTGGATGAGAAAAAAAGCAAATCATCATATTAGAAAATCAAGTCTCATTCCGAAGAAACTAAATATATTTATAATTAAAACATCATGTTCCTAATGTCTGCAATAGTATTAGGATAAAATATTGAACATAAGAAGGTTATGTGGAGTTTCATGAAACCTTCGCACTGTTCTCATTGCTAATTTTATATCATTTGCTCTCTTTTCATATATAAATTAGAACCGACTTTTTCATTGTTGATATTCCACACAGGAAGGTTATATTGCCTTCGATTTTCTTAATATATTCATCATTTGATTTAAAAACTGCATCCACTCTTTTATAGCCACACGAGCATCTCAATTATAAATACACAAGAACAAAATGTGTCTCTCAAATTTCCCCCTTTTTTATGAAAAGGCATTTACATAAATACCATCCAATTGTTATATATCTACATATCTAACACCAAAATTTTATCTTTTACATTTATACCACCGAAATATTTTATATCACTATTTTAACTATTAATAATGTTAAATACACCTGTAAATGTATAGGTAAGGCAGGGGGCATATGTAAAAATTGAAGTGTAGGTGTTAGATATGTAATTACAAAAGAATTGTTTTGTATGTGTGTAAATTTTTCTTTTATAAATTGGTGAGGAAGGCAGAGTCATCGCTTCACTGTTTTCTAATATGCTAAATCCATGCTTTATTATGATCAGCACATGGATTTAAATTAAGAACTCTCTCCGATCCTCCGACATCAACTACATTAATGGGGTATACCCCTCAAAAATATTATCTCATACTCTGCTCTCACACCTTTCTGTTTGTTTCTATGTTGTTTGTAGGGACAAGAGGGCGAAGCTGCGCAGGACGAGGTAAAGAAGAGCAGCCACATCCAAAGGAAGCTGGAGAAAAGGCAGGAGACCCGCAAGCTTGATGCCCACATTGAGGAGCAGTTTGGCGGTGGGCGTCTTCTTGCCTCTATCTCATCTCGCCCTGGCCAGTGTGGCCGTGCCGACGGGTAACTCCTCATCTTTATCATTAGAAGATTCGAAGAAGATTTACATACAGACCACTCAATTCCTATGTATTTACATATCCAACCCCTGAACTTCAAGTTTTTACCTGCATGCCACCTTGCCTACGCATAAAAAGGTTCATTTTCACTTTTTAGGAGTTGAAGTTGGTGATATTTTTTTGATGTGACATGAAAGATGTTAGTTTTTATTAATGTAAAAAATAAAGTTGAAGTGTTAGATATATGTAAATACAGGAATTGGGTGGGTATGTTTGTAATTGCCCCTGGATTCCATTGTCGTAGAATTAATATGTTTTGCTTCCTTCTGCAGTTACATTCTGGAAGGGAAGGAGCTGGAGTTCTATATGAAGAAGATTCAAAGGAAGAAAGGCAAGGGTGCCGGTGCAGCTGCATGAGAACTTCTAGGCTTACCTTTACTAGGGTTTTGGCTTATTCTGCAAATGCTATTTGGGTCCACCAGTTCGGAAGTTATAACTGACAGTATGTATTATTTTCTTTTTTATTCGTGTTTCTTTTCGACTTTTGCTGAATTGGTAATACCAAAGGATATCTCTTTTTATTTGTATTGTTTTCTTTTGGTGAGGGCTTTCATTAGTTTTATGGACTAATTTCTTTACCCGCATCCGTCCGTAATGTGGGAACCCTTGCTTATTTGACACTACACTCGGACTCGGGCGCGGGTGTAGCGGCCCTAGCATACTTTTCACTATTTTCAGACTATACAACGCGTCGCTTCGAAGGGACGCCCTAACACTTACACAAAGATCAACGGGTGCGGGTGTATTATTTTCCTTTTTATTTCTCGTGTTTCTTTTCGACTTTTGCTGAATCGGTAATGCCAAAGGACATCTCTTTTTATTTGTAATTGTTTTTTTTGGTGGGGGCTTCTACATACTTAGCACTCCGAAACTTTTATATTTACCTATTTTACATCAAAACTTTCATGAAAAGTAGCGCTCATTATGATCTTTTAATAGTTAAATTCACCATTTCTTTCACAGGTAAAGTACAATTTAAAAATTAAATTTTGGATGTGAGATTGAAAAATCCATAAGAATTGGGTGCTATTAATGTAATTTTTCTTTTTTTGGGCTAAATTAATGGATTTTCTTGCAGATATTTTCTCATGAAATGGTAAATTGCAAGTAAATTATAGTGTATGGCTGTGTATTGCAATCTCAAAAAGATAGTTCGGTGGAATCTGATCCATAGCCAAAAAATTCTTACGCATTTATACATAGCTTTAATATTAATTTGTATAACATCCACATAAAAAGAACAAAATTAATATTATTTATCATATAAAAATCACCACTAATATTAAAATTATTCAATTTATGTATGAGTTCACGAGATTACAATGAGAGTATTATGCAAATGGTTGGATGAATGAACTAAATTCTAAGTTCTTTTATCCATAAAATAGTAGAAATATGTAATTTTAAATTTAATTATAAATTAGGGGCATTTATATGCATACCATAATTCCAGTGAGTACGTATCCAACATTTAATTTTTTTTAATTTTAATTTTACCGCCAAAATTGTCATATTACATACAAATTATTAACATTTTAACCTTAAAAAAATTAATTACACCTTTTCATGCACTAGTAAGGGAGTATGTATTTAAAATTGAACCTTAGGTCATAGAGATGTAAATATATAAGAATCAATTGCCATACATGTAAATCTTTCTAAAAAGTATTGATACGCCACCAACAAATTTTCATCATCCGATATGAATCTTGATATAATTTTAGAGCAATGAATATTCAGATATGAATAAAAAGTCATCCAGAGCTCCGATTTCAGTAAATTTGTAGTTAAATTGACTGACTTGATGAGAATGACCAAATGATATCAATGTTAGTCGAATCCGAGTCAAATCAAACCCAGATCAAGCGATTAAATCGTTCTAGGAAGATTCCGGACATATTTGAAAGATCAAACAAATGTCGAATTCAGCGAGTTCATAGTCGAATCGAGCATCTCAACAAGACGAACCCAACGAGCCTAAGATTGTGCAATTCCGACTTCGTTAAGCCACTCAAATGTCCATTAAATGCGGTCTTATCGGAGGAAGCTCTCCGGACCGTCTGATCAAAATGATTCATATTCATGCATTAATTACACTCAAAATAATATAAATAGAGTCTCACCCCTCACATGAGAGGAGTGACTTGAAGCTTCAGAGAGAATTGAAAACTCTGAAAAGACCGTCGTCCACC
>NW_018164486.1:184606-233026 GCF_001263595.1 Phalaenopsis equestris | reverse complement strand
CCACACTAACCAATATGAATTCTTATATATATATATATATATATATATATATATATATGTATGCGTTTGCATCTACAAGTTTGAAGAAGGCAAGGAAAATTATTAACGCTTTGAAAAATTTTGTTTATGCTTAGCATTGTTATTATTGATTCAAATTCGAGCACTCGAAGCACCAACAAGTTAAATATATGACCTTCTAATACATCAATAAATTTTCGATTGATGACACTACAACGAGAGAGTATTTTTTCTTATAACATTGCAATGTTTTTGTAATAAGCGAGAAATAATAATAATAATAATGTACACATAATTATGCCAACACGAACCTTGAAGATATCTGACAGTCTAGGAGACGAGGAATATTAAAGGTTGGAACCACTGACAAAAAATATGGGGAATACAAACTTCTGTCCAAATGAAAAAACATTGCATCAAAAGCTAGGTAACAAGGGAACTTGAATCAATCCAAGATCTGCTATCTCTAGCCGGTCAATAGCGTAGAGCAGGAGCCGCTTTATCTACAACACCAACCCGAAGAGGGTCTCGAGACCAGCAAGACCACTGTTGAAATACCTGAAGTTGAAGGAGAGCTTGATAATTTTTTTTTTTATAAGTAAAAATTTCGAAGCAGGATCTAAGTATTTGCTGATAGAAATCCTATGAGAGCATCATAATGGCTTTTCTTGGTAGGCAGTAGAGATGCCAAGGGTCCCGCTCAGTGTTGCTTGCCAACGAATGAACGTGAATCCAGCCGCCCGACCAATGATGCAGAAGATCAGGTCCTCAACAATGATTGGTTGGACTAATTCGAGAGGAGATCCCAAAGGTAAAGGAGTCCGCCTCCATCCGGGAGAAACAATACCCGATAAGGGTCTCTAATGTGATCATGGTGCAAAAGGCTAAAGATAAGCAAATGATGTGTGTGGCCTTCAACTTGAATGTTGCCTTCCCAAAGGACATCTATCCGCTATCAGGGATCAACACATTGATGGACTCAACGGTCTACCATACTCTAATGAGCTTTTTTAATGCTTTCTCGGGCTACAACCATATAAAGAGGCACCCAACTTATGTAGAGAAAACATCCTTTTTAACTAATGAGGGTGTATATTGCTATAATGTAATGTCCATTGGGTTAAGAATGTTGGGGCTACCTACCAACTTCTTATAAATGTAATTTTTTTTAGCAAAAAGGAAAAAAAAAATATTAAAGTGTATGTGGATGATGTGTGGGCTAAAAGCCTGTCTGTCGAACAAAACATAAAGGATTTAAGAAAAACATTTGAGACCCATTAAAAATATAATATGAGATGAAATCTTCTGAAATGTATTTTTGGAGCATCCACAAAAAGGTTTATTGGCTACCTCTTGACCCTAGAGGGAATAAAAGCCAATATAGAAAAATTACAAGCATTACCCAACATTTCATCACTCTAAAACACAAAAGAAGTACAAAAGTTGACCCATAAGATGGTAGGTATGAGTTGGTTTATTCAAGTTTGGGTGATGAATGCACAATGTTCTTTAAAATGCATAGAGAGGTGGAGAACTTCGAATGGTCGAATGAGTGTGTGGAAGCATTTATGAACTTAAAAGATTCCTTATCGTCACCATCAGGAAGTCTCTTTTTACTTGGGAGTTGGGCCCTAGGCCAAAATCTCAGTGCTAGTATGGGAAGAGATAGGAAAACAATTCCCGATTTACAACATTAGTCGGGTCATCAGAGGCTCTATGATCATGTATCTGATTATGAAAAAAACTAACTTTTGCTTTGATTATTTACGTCATAGGCTTTGACACTACTTTCAGACGCATCCCATCCGGGTCATTACTGATCACCCATTGAATATGTTCTCATTTGACTAAAACAATCCGGTCGGCTCATCAAAATTGACAGTGAAGCTTAGTGATTCGATGAATCCTATGTCCCCTGGATGACAATTAAGGCACATGCAACAATGGGCCTTTTGGTGGGATTTTTTGAGCCATGAGAGCTAAATGAAGGATTCACAACCGACAACCAGATCTGGGTCTTATGCATTGATGGAGCCTCCAACCAGAAAGGGGCGGGGAACTGACTTGCTATGAGTTATTCGATCTTAGAGAACCGTTATCATTCGGTCTCCATAGAATTCAAAGTTACTAACAATCAAATAAAGTACGAAGTCCTGATTGTCGATCTGCGTCTAGCCTATGAAATCGAAGTTAGACTCCCAAGCATGATTGTGAAAACCAATCCTGACATCGAGTCAGAAAAAGTAAATGTTCAATGGTTCGGCTGGGGTTGAACCAGATGATGTAATAAATATTAAATTATTTTAATATAATTTAAATAATAGAATAGTGACATATTAATATTATTTTTTATCGATTCAACAAATAATATTTTAATTTAAAGTAATACTTTTGAATATTTTGAACAATATTTTAAATAAAAAAATTAAGACAATATATTTTATATTTTTTTAATTTAAAAATCTTAGCTCTAACCATTTGATCAAAATTAAAATGCTAAAATTGAATAATAATTGAACTGGTTGGTTCTTTAAAAATCAAATCGGTTCACCAGTTCTCCTGGTCAACTTCGATTTTGATTGGTTCAATCTCACTTTTATGTAAAAATGGTTCTGAGCTTGGACTGCGTTGGTTGAATGTTTGATTCACGATTGAACCGATCAAATCAACCGCTCCAGTTAGGTTTTTAAAATCATGCTAGCAACATGTAGTTAATTAGGAGAACAGAAAATTTGAAGCTAGAGATGAGATGATAATCAAATACCTAAGCGAAGTTAAAGTAGAGATATGGAAGTTTGCCAACTTCATAATCGAGCACAACGCTAGAGAAGACAACCTGGTGGCTGCTCTCCTATCAAAGTGCATCTACTTGGGGGAGAGAAGATCTCAAAGACTATTCCAACCGACAATTAGAGAATCAGAGGCAATGGAAGCGGAAGCTGAAGAAGCCAAAAGTTGGATGGATCCTTACACCCACTTCTTGTAGGCTAAAAGATTGTTAAAGAGGTCACATACCCATGAAGGTTCAAGTGCAAAGTGACCCATTACTTTCTGATCGAAGGGAAGATTTTTTGAAAGTTGAATACTTCACTTTACTTGAGGTGCGTTGGGGAGAACGAAATATAAGAATTCCTTTGAGAGATGCACTGTGGAGATCGCGGGAGTCGCACTAGAGGAAAGACCTTAGCACATAGAATCTAAGAAATTACTAATTCTGGCAAATACTCACGAAAGATGCAAAATTTTTTAAAAGCTGAGAGCAATGCCAGAAGTACGCAACATTGCAACAAATGACGATCCACAAACTGCAACTAATCGTTAGCCCTTGGCCTTTCATCGTCTAGGGGGCTCAACATCCTTGGGTTGTTCCCACCATCAAAGCGTCATAAAAAATTTCTTTCAGTCTTTGTGGCTACTTTTTTAAGTGGATCAAAGCAAAAAGACTTGCCCTGATAACAACAGAGGTTGTTCGAAAGCTCAACTGGATGGACCTCATCTGTTAGTATGGTTTGTCGCTAGTTATCATCACTGATAACAAAACGTAGTTTACATAATAAGAGGTAACATACTTTTGCTAGAGTCAGTGAATCATTCTAAATTTCGCGTCAGTGCATCACCCTCGAACTATTGGTAAAGCAGAAGCCGACAACAAGATTATCCTGAATATGCCAAGGAAGAAAGTTGAAGGAGTTAAAGGGAATCGAGCCAAAATTCTTTTTTTGGTCCTCAAGATAACCCGAACAATTTTATCAAAAATGACTAGATAGACTATATTCACACTATCACACGGAATGGAGGCAAATCTGTCGGTTGAATACAACCATCACAGCCAGCAGGTAGTGACGACCTCGACTTTCGACGGGGAGATTCTAGCGGACTAGCAGGAGGAAAATGATGAAGGGGGAAATGCTCGTCCTTAATCTTGCAGAAGAAAAAGATAAGGATTTAACTCTTCAACAGAAAGAAGTTAAGAGACACATTGCCTGTTCTACAACAGACACGTCCTAGAGAAGACTTTTGCCCTAGGGACCTTATGATAAAGAAAGTCGATCAAGCTGCTCGTGGACAATCGTCGACAAGTTGGATCAGATGTGAACCGACCCATTCATCATTAAACAAAGGTTCACCCCAAGAGCCTACAAACTCTAGACCTATATCGGGAAGGAGTCCCTCATGTGTGGAGTGAAGATGACTTGAAGAGATTTTTTTTCTTAAAAAAATTTCTAGTACCAACACTCAGAAAGATAATATAGGAGTTTTTTGTTTTCAACTTATAAACTTCTAATTTAAGAAATATTAAAAAATAATTCTGCTAACTATTTAGATAATCAAGTGTTCACATAACAGTTGAGGAACTCAAGGTGTTCATGTGCTTCGATGTCTAGCCAATACACAAAGAACTTGAAACCGAGTAGACAAAGACACAAAGATGTCCGATCACTAGAATACACCACTAGCCTACAATGCTCATGCAACAAAAACTTATCTCCAAACTTGAATTAACTTTAGCTCTAGAGGTGGTTCTGTCCCTAGTAGCGACAAGCTTTTTGAAGGGTATTGAGTAAATCACCCCATAATCAATTCTTAGTGGTTACTCCTGTGAAAGCAAAGACAAGGTCCATATAATTAACTTAGCATAGGAGGAACCATGTCTGAGGCAGAGATCCGGCCAAGCAGCTGAGAATCACTAAGTGTAAGACACGAACAGGGCGTCAAAACCAAAAAATTGACAACGACGCAAGCCGTCCAATCAATAAATGATATTTGAAATAACCAATAACAAAGTATGACGTCTGATCGACACTAAACACCAAAGACCGACCCTCAATGCCAAAGCATAAAAAAACTAATCTCTAAACTTCAACCAAGTGAAGCTCTAGTCGTGGTTCCTTGCCCAATAGCGACAAGCTTCACGAAGAGTACCGACTAAATCACCTCAAAATTAAGTCTCAAAGTTATATTGTTCTAAAGCAGAATAGCTGACATATTAAAACCAAACATCACCAACACAATACAAATAATAAAAAAGTAACGTAAATATGACAAAGGTAAAACGGAAAGTTAAGGCATGAATTGGACTAAAAATACATGTCATTACATATAAAAATTACAAAAAAATTTCTTTACAAATTCCCGTATTGCTGCTGAGTTAAGAAAAAAAAGAAAAAAAAAAAGAAATTACAGGAAATAAGGAGTCAAGAGGTTGCTTATCCTCTGTTACTTTCATCCTCTGCTTCCTCCTTAGGCTTCCTTCTCAGGAGAAAATTTTCTATACGGAGTTTGGACGCAAGAATTGAAGGGTAATCCACCACCGATGGTTGGGAAAAATTATTACATGCGTTCGGTGTCTGATCCCGACCGTAGATCACGGTGCTCTACGGCCAGGATGCAATCAAAATTTTTTTGAAAAAAGAAAAATTAAAGTGAGGCCGATCGAAATACATCCTAAACGTAGATCACCGTGATCTACGGTCAGGATCGGACGCCGCATGCATCTCTTCATGCGGTGTATGTATGCAATAATTTTTCGATGGTTGGACCTAATTTTTTCTCTTGGGGCATTTACATGCATACCAACCATTTCTCATGTATTTAAATATCTAACATCTAAATTTTATTTTTTTTTCATTTATACCCCCACAATCTTTCATACTGCATAAAAAAAATATTATTATTTTAACTTTTATAAAATGAAACACATTTTCATGTAAACGTGAGGTTGGATATATGTACAAATTGATGTTTAGGTGTTAGATTAGTAAATACATAGGAATTGAGTGGTATGTATGTAAATCTTTTTTCCTTTTTTATTTGTTAAATAATACTAATCAGCTTAAGTGGGCTTACATTGATTATAATTACTTCGGTGTGAATTATGATTTTTATCACTGAATGTTGATAAAAGAAGTTAATTACTTGTTCAACCATCTTTGGAAGAATTTGCCAAGTAAATAAATCATAAAAAGTAAATCATACTAAAATATTCACATATAATTGCAAGTTAATCCTTCAATTTTTGAATATTTATACCCAAAATAAGCTGCTTGACAAGATGAATATGGCATGTCCAACATCAACTCAAAAGGCATAGGATTTAAAAAACAAGCATAAAATGATCAAATGAACCTTTGAACTTCCAACAGGAGTGTCTGAGATATAACCAGAGATGAACAACATAACTCTTCTTGAGATATATATAAATGCCTCCTTATTTCTCTTATTTTGCCAAGAAAAATAACCATGCTGATTGCTGATAATCATTGCAATTATAATGTTCCATTTACACGATTTGACACCAGCCAATGATGGACATTTGATGTTTGTTGGTCACCAACATTATCAACTGATACTAATCTTTTTTATCACCCAACCTCCCCCACTATTAGCTGAGTAGCTTAATCAATTACACACCAGTTCCTGAACTTACATATTCCACATCAATTAATCATTGTATAATGCATGTCAATGACCAACATCTAACATTTATTTACAAAGAACAGAACTGAAAATGAACAAGATATATTTATGAAAAATACATGACTTTATTACAGAACGTTGGGGCTCACATAAACAGCCCATCCTTCCCCCAACTCCCACACAATGAATATAAAACCCTGTTCAACCATTACACTTCCGCCATGTACAGAAATAAACAATAACTGTAATCACCCATGGCCGCACAAATAATTACTCCTAATTCTTGCACTTAGCACCACCTTTCTAAGTTCTTCCACCAAACAAAAAAAATTAAATCTACAAACCTCTTCGCAATAGAATCCGCCAAAATTTCAAAAACACAAACTTCCTATGCATGGGATTCTAATCTAATTACAGGTTTGTGTAAACTGGCCGACTAATCGGAATCATAGAAGTTGAAATTATTCTTTCAGCCCAGCAGGTCCCTGAATAAATTTGGATTATTACCTGTAGGCGTCACGCCAACCTGCCGTGCAACAAAATCCTTCTCCAAAGCATCTCTGATATTTGGACCTTTCTTGTTTGCCACCACAGTGTTAGCTTCTTCGGAGTTCTTAATAGCTGGAGTTACAGAACTGGTGCTCAGACCATATAATCCCATAATATCTTGTGACTCTGGAACGGCAACAGGTCCAACGAGTTCTTCCAGCTGCTTGAATGGATCTTCAGATGGGGGGATTGAAGGAGAAGAATCAGTGAAATCGAGCAAATCAGGAGCCGGCGGAGGTGTAGAACCAGAGATCTCCTTGGGAGCTTCGGTTGAAGGAGGTTTTGCAGATGGTTTCTCATCATTTGGAAAATTAGCTCTGGATGATGACTTGTGGGTGGTTGGAACTTTCTTTTCAGATTTTGATGATTTGCCGAAAAGAGAAGCAGCTAATCTCTGTTTCTCAGATGATATTTCAACTTGTTGCCTCCTGTGATTGTATGACAAATCTCTTGCTTGTGAGGTTTCGGTAATGGAGACATCAGAATGTGTGACTCCATTTGCTGTTTTATTATTGGTACCAGAAGCAGAAGATGAAGGAGTTGGAGAATATGTAGACTTGCCCCACTTAGTTGGCACTCCACCAAGGCGAAGTTTAATTTCGGAGTTTGCTGACGGATTGGGATTTTTGTTAATTTCTCGTGGATATGAAGCCTCGGAAACTGGAATGGTATTGGTGATTTGTGGCGGACGTGGGACAGGAGATACGATTACTGGAGGTAATGGTTTTGGAAGTTCATATGCTTCAAATCTAAGACCGTGGCCAGCATGTTCATGCTGGTTAAAGTTTTTGAAAGTGCCAACATCTGAGAAACCAGACCTTTCACTTTCAGGAATGTAGGGCTGTGAACCTTTCTCAATGGATTGTTGCACAAAACTGTTGAGAAATGACAAATTTTTATCAACCTGTAACATGATAGCAAGCAAGTAAGCTGAAGTCGAGAATATTGGGGAATGAAACTGAAACTAACATGTCAATTTTAAAAGCATATAAGTGCCCCCCCCCCCACAAAAAAAAAAAAATTTCACGTGTCCTTTACATACATACCACACAATTCTTATGTATTTACATATCAAACACCTGAACTTTAATATTACATACATACCATTCAAATCTTTAATATCACATAAAAAATAACACTTTAAAAGTAAGCATGCCTTTTCATGTGTTGTTTCATAAATATTTTGTCGAAAAATTATGACCTGAATTCTTTAAACCATTTTTTGACTCAATGGAGGAAAACGATTCACATAGCGCACCCCAATTAGTAAGATAAAGGCTTAACGTTGTCGTCTTCGTTGTTGTTATCGTGAAAAATATGTTGCCTATCCTAGCATGTCAAGGTGATTTAAGCGTGCCAAAGCTCAATGACATAATACATGAAGTATCAAGAAACAAATGAATAGATCAGGTTGATTCTTAGCAGATACTGTTTAAATTTGGGTTCCAAAATACAACCAAGATATTGGGTCAGATATTCCGTAAAGCACAACTGAACCAACAAAAATATATACCTAACAAATTTATGAGCTAACATTCCACTTCCTTCTTTACTTGCACCCTAAACCAATAAGCCCGGCACATCACTTGCATCATAAATCTTTTGTAGCTCGAAAAATACCCCGGAAATTCCTCTCTCAATTCACTATAAACTTCAGATCAAATATATCCAAAACAAAGCATTTCCTTTGAAATAAGGTTTTCCCGCTCTTCTAATCGAAAGGGGATTCATTCTTAATTACAAGTTCAACCACATCGAGCTAGCCCAACAGAGTAGTGTTGGGGAATGAATGTTACTAACTGAAATAGCACTATCTATCCTCTTTGCTGACTCCATTAAAAACTAAACACTCAAAACTAACTCTTCCCTTCAATTGCCACTGTTGGTCATAGAAAGCCACCTCTGCGAAAACCTCTTTTAGACACACCACCATCATCCTGTGATTTGCTTTCAGTAGAAGAAGCACTGTGTATTGTTCCGAGCCTAGATTACTCACCAAATATTATTTTACCCACAGAAAATTTGGAAGGTTGTAGCCACCAAGGGTCTTTGCCCTGAATCTCTTCATCAGTTAGGAATTAGTTAAGTTCTTGCCTCGTTAACTTCAAGCAAGCCTATTCCCTTTGCTTTCATCAAGGCTCCACCTTAAACTGCCTTCCCTTTATTTCTACCTCACCAGTCTAGGAATCCATTCATACTTGACAACATCTACTCTTCTCTGCTCAAGAACTTTAATTAAAGTTAAATTCAAATGCTAATAACTAGCTGATCAATTTTGGCCTTGGTATTCTGTAAGTCTTTTTAATGGAAAATGACGTTCCCTTGCATAGAAGCTAAGTTAATCAGTATAATTTGCTAGCATATCTCCTAACGTGGAATGTTTGCACTTGCCATGAATTATAGTTTATAGCCTCTAAACGTGTTTAATGAAATCCGGTCTTTGAGATGTTGCTTGTGTTGAATTATTCCATTGCTGGCGTTTTTACAAAATTAGCTTGTGATTTAATCTATGCAAGTATCTTTTTAGATAGGATACTATAAAATGTATGAGATTGTTTCTTTACAGTGCGTGACCTTGATTTTAATAAATGTTCCATAATAAAGAATTACTAAATTGTTATTAAATTGTTCAGAAGGTGAAAGAGAGAGAGAAACTTAGGGTCAGTTTGATTCTATTGATGAGAAAATGTCAACGTTCCTAATCATCTCCCATTTAAAAAAACAAACTCCTTTGAATGACTATTTTTTGAATCAAGACGATTGAGCTTTCATCTCAATAACAGCAACTAGGTTGGACGACAACAGCAATGGCATCATAAAACTGCACTGCTATAGATTAAGCAAGCCTACAGTTTTCTCGATTGAAAAGGTTCAAATACTACAGTTTACACCATCCGCTATTTTTATGTCACGAGTTGCTCAAATTAAATTTGAATGATAATCTGCATTCATTCAAATGAGACCGGCAGCTTTGATTCACCAAAAAAAATCAAATATTAAGATTTTTTAAAATCATTAATTGCACAATCTGATCATGTTTGATGTCCACCTAATCCATCTTAAAATTATATAAATTTTGTTCAGAATCAAAAGAAAAAGAACATTTCCCTGTTCCTGATATTGCCTCCATGCTTAAAATTAAATGGCTAAAAAAAAGAACCTTCCAGTCTATAGCACAAGAACTTCCAAAAAATAGCTTTGCATGCAACTAATGGTGATAAAGCAAGAAGGCTTGCATAAAATTGCATATTGACCATTCAATAACTTAAGAAGAAAATTGAAAATATTCTTTTGCATACATAGGTAAAAATTCAAAATATGTGTATCACATATAGAGCAAGCGAATGTTTAGTAGAGACCTCAATATCTTCGCAGCTCGCATCAAAAGGCAATGCATGTTCAACAGCACGAGTATCCAAACTCAATAAAGCTTGTAGCTCATATGCACGCTGTTGCAGGTCAGTTGAATGGGATGCTTGTAGTTCTTCAATTAGAGAATGACACTGCAATCAAGTAAACAGAAACAAATAAAATATATTAATAAAATATGATATACAATGGCGTCTAAGTTAATGAATCATATTAAACCAAAATAAGAGAAATAAATCTACTAATATAAATACACTAGGTTTTTTCAAAATCTGTCGGGTCAAAAGAATTTTGATGAAAACAAACATGATTTCAGCCTATAAATTTTCAGAAAGCATAAAACAGCAACTGTTATCTGATAGTTCGAGGGGCCTAACAAAAATAAGATGGGCAAGAAACAGAATTTAACAATTTTAAGGCTTTTCAAGCTGACAATCTATGCTTTGAGTACACCTATGGTAATAGAGTTCACAATAGTAATGCGGTGTTCAGTATATAGCTGTAAAAAATATTTCATCTAGTCATGTTGTTTCCGTTATAACTCTAAAACGTCTAATCATCCCAATAAAACTGATGAAGAGAAGAAAAAGCTGGTGTTAAACACAAAACAAAATTGAAAAACTAAAATGCTACTTCTGCTCATTTTAAACTGTCACTATCTTGTAAATAGCAAAAGAAAGAATTTCAGCAGAGCAGCAAAAAAAAATCAAGAGAAGAAACATAAGAAGTGGATAAAACAAACAATGGATATATCAACTGTGAATGAAGTGCCAATAAGCATTTTCTCTGCAGCATTGGGATTTATTACCTGTGCGCCTTAAACGTAGATTAAACTTAGATTAGATGAAATCGGCAAACAAGTTAAATAAAGCTTTTATGTACTTGGATCGCACAGTATAGAATGTGGGAAATAATCTAACAAAAAACCTAAACAATAGAATTTCAGATCTAAAAAACTGCAAATAAAAACTTACTTACAGTGTGCTACCTGGATCAGTGGCCATAATTAATGAATTTAAAACAATACAAATTTTAAAAATTTATCATTTCACTGTATTCTAAATATTCCCTCAAACCTTCAATGTTGGTTTTTTTTTGGTTTAAAACGAGTCAGTGAAAAAAAAAAACCCAAGAGAGAGAGAGAGAGGAATACTTTGTATGGCCTAGCGAATCCACACTGATGAACATAAGAAGGTCGACATTCGATCAAAGAACAAATCTTGCGCACTAAGATAAGCAAAGCAGTGATTGAAAATTTGAGGTCAGTTTTATTTTATTTTGTAATATTCAAATTTCATATTTATGAAAAACACATATGATGATATTGCCTAAAAAATGAGATGTATTTCCTATTACAATGATTTTCCTTGGTTAGTTTACTGTTGATTACTTTTCTAATTTGGCTCTCAAATTAGTCCAACTAATCTCTCAGATTGGTCCAGCAAGCTCCATTGGTTCATGCTTTGGCTTTTATTTAAGTACACCACCGAAATTTTGTTATAAAACTTTTGTTTTTGACCTTAAAGAACTTTGGAAGTATTATTGGACATTTTTAATGTATGACAAGTGTATACAACTCTTAATCAAGAAACTTGTTCCTAATTAATTCTTGGCTGCGGCTAGATGGTTCACAGACGGATTTCATGGGATGGACAACCATTTCGTGGGATTTTCATGGCAAGTTGTTGTTCCTTCATTGTTTCCACAGAGAGTGGGTGTTGTACCACTTTGATTTAAGTGATCTAGTGGTATTTTGAAAATGTCTACCATAGAAAAATAAGATGAATACAAATATAGTATGATCGCATATAATATACATATTGGCTAAATAAAATTTCCAAGTCCTTCAACTATGTGTGCCAAACCCTTCATAAATTGCGCCATTATGGCTATCAATTTTCAGGAAAAGTCATCTTATACCGAACTAAGGAATGAATGCCCATGTTTGGTATGTCTTACCTTTTTCTCTTTGTTCTTCACAATTTAAGCTTGGTTTCATAAGTGCTATTTATTTTAAGTCAAAATTAATAGAGCTCCATTTTTTTTTATTGCAACATAAGTTCTAATCAAAATGTGGTATTTTATTTTACAAAATTTCTTGTGGAATCTCCCCAGTAAAAGATCATTTAAATATATGTTATGAAGGATTTATGTATTTCTCGTCTACATCAAAATAGAGCTAATGATTGTTTAATCAATAATTTTTTAAACCGATATATGAATATGATTTAACAAAATTTTATCCATCGTAACATTCAATTGTATTAGGAACCCTAGATCCTAATATGTCTTGCATAAAATTGACATCAGAGCTTAAAGTTCACATGTCAACTAAAAAAATACATAAGGCTTT
Organism: Phalaenopsis equestris; assembly: GCF_001263595.1. Taxonomy (NCBI): domain Eukaryota; kingdom Viridiplantae; phylum Streptophyta; class Magnoliopsida; order Asparagales; family Orchidaceae; genus Phalaenopsis; species Phalaenopsis equestris. The sequence goes on along the minus strand of NW_018164486.1, from coordinate 220,320 downwards.
GTATAAATCTTTTGGGCATCAAGTAAGATTGCTAACATTATATTAGTAGGGCTATAATGCAATCGTGATTAATGTCCATAAAGGGAAAAAAAACAAAATCATCTCCTTTGAAGCATGTCATACACACACCAATATAACAATGATGTATGGCTAAATCTAATCTTACTGAAAAAAAAAACTTCACAAATATTCTTTGAGCATATCTTAAGCCGAAAAAAAAAGGTTTGCAGTTTTCTTCTAAATCTGCATTTAGTATTTTTGAATCAAAACGTGCATTTACATTAAAATATGTTACCAAAATGAATTATACTTTAGCAAGGGTTAAAATTTGAGAATGAAATTAAAGTAGCATGAAAACATGCATAAACATGAACTTCAATAAAAACTGAGTATACTCATGAGTGCGAAATAAAATTAATCACATCTCATGACTTATCAATGAAAAGCGTTTCTATGATAAATGATTAACTTATATTGATTTTACTTTTTTTTGCTAGTTTTCTAATATACCAATTCATAAACAAAAATGCCATAGAGAGATTTGTGTTATAATATTAGAGAATTCATTAATGATGAATGCCTTAAAAGAAACTTGAAATTTAAAACTACATCAATTTGGTCAAATATAAAAGTACATAATTCCTAAGAATAAATAAGCCATCCTTGATCGATGAGAGTAAGGTGTTTACACTCCCATTTACTTTTAGATTTGGAGTTATATCACCCCTCTCCAAATTGTACTTACTACCAAAATTTTTTAAATGAGAAAATTTCATAGCAATGATTCTTTAGATAACAAAAGGTTTGTCAATGCTGTTATTTGTATTGTATAGATTTCCAAATCTTCTTTGGATGTGGTATTACTCAAATATATTGTCATTATGATCTCTTTGATATTTTTACCATTATTTATAACATCGGAATCAATTTGTACGTCAAGAATGATTCAAAGAGATTTGGGAAGTCTTCACCCTTTTTAAATTTATATCAACCGGAATAAAGTAAATGCTATATGCTTTTAAACAAGAATTATTAATCTTGCTTATTTTTAGATCAACAATACTAAAGGAAAAAATATTATAAAAATTGATAAAATTCTTAAAGTGAAATCACTGTCCAATTAGAGATCATGAGCTTAATAAGACGAATTTATTTTCATCAAAGGATATATTTAAGCTATTTGGATAAATCTTTTTTAAAGAGATTGCCCATATATATTTGTATATCTGTGATGTGTTTGCTTTCAACCTTTTTCTTTTGTCTACTAGAAATTAGTTCACGGCCTTAATTAGTACCTCACGCCATGCATGATGCATATTAGCATTTTAGGTTTTTCATTACTTCATATTATATTAATCCTTTTTCTGATTTGCATAAAAATAGTTACGAGAAATTGATGGTTAATTATGACAATAATAAGTCCATTACTTGTGTGAATATCAAATAATTGATGAGCTGCTGATACTTCTCAATCCTAAAATGTTTCCTTCAAGAGGACTAAGAAATTATCTACTAGAAAGAAACATATAAAATCATACATATAAACATATAGAATGAAAAAACAAATTAAAAATTCCGAGAGATTTGAACATTAGTCCAATCTTCAATATTTCTAATTTGAATTTATTTAATAAACTTGCTACAAAATTTTGAATATCCAATCTTTTCATCTCCTCTTTGTAAATTCATTTCCAATATCATGCAAGGCAACTATACATTCCTTGATCATAAACTTTATATCTTAGGAAATGAAATTCTGCACACTATTGTTATTGGATTTTGGAGATATATTGTGCATCAGCAAGCCGAGCTATATACAAATATTTATGGATATTATATTATATAACACAACAATTATGCCCTAGTTTATATGATGAATATCAAATACTAAATTCATCAAAGCGAATTTTTTAATTTTTTTTAGTTCTGGAAAATGTGATGGATTTATGAAGTTCTACCCTTGTCAAAAAAAAAAAAAAATATAAATTTCTCCCCTTGTCAAAAAAAAAAAAAAAACTTGTGTGTAGAAATATTCAAATTACTAATTTGATCATTTGAGAACTATTTACCTTTAATTATTTTAATGTTTTTCAATTTCAATTTATTTGAATTCATACCTATGATGATATTGTTTATAAAAAACTGATGTATTCTCTACTATAGTGCTTTTCGTTGGTAGATGTGCTGTTAATTCCTAATTTGATGCTTGAGTTTGTCCAATCAATCTCCCTCATTGACCCTATCTATATTGATTCACGATTTGGGCGTCTAATTGAGTGCACTACAACAACTTTGCTATAGGGCTCTAGTTTTACAGAAGATGGCAGCAATTGCATTCAAATTTCAAGCAAGAATTGGATGGAATTTAGGAATTTTCTTGTTCTATCATGGCTGCTTGATGTTGTTTCTTCATCATTCCATAAGGAGTGTACAGGGTAAAACTTCCAAATTTCAATGATTTAAATGTCTTTGAAACTGCTGACCTTACAAAAAATTATATGATTATGAACATAACACTTTAGGCATGAAATAAACATTTTCTGGCTATATTAAATTTCTAATTTCATTTAGAGTTGTGTGTGCGTTAGATTCGATGTTCTCTTGAGTACAGTGTAAGTGCGATGCCAATTTTAGGAAAAGCATTTCTTTGTATGAGCGTGAAGCCTAAATTATTATTATGTTTGCTGATTTCTTACCTTGATCCTTTATATTTTCATAATTTTAGCTTAGTTTGCAAATATGATTGACTTTAGCTGAAACTAATGCAATTAGTTTTTTTTTTATAGCAAAAAATTTTATCAAAGTTTTTTCTTTTTAAAGCTTTCAAATTCGTTGCTGAATTTCATTAATTCAATGATCATTAAATTATTAGTCAAGAGTGATTTTGTGTATTTTATGGTTTGCATCATAATAAGGCTAGTAATTAATCCAATTACTAATATCTTAAATTAGTGTACTTCATCCATTGAATCCTTTAGCTGAATTAGAAACACTAACCCCTAAAACACTTGCATCAAACAGCCCCAGCCATAATAAATCCCATTCTATAAACTTTGGGAACTGAAAAAAAAAGCCCGAATCATAAAATTTAATTGTGAAAGAAGCATACATGATAGTATACATAACAATTAACTATGATACGAATAAACCATCCATGAATTGCAAAATATCATACAATGCTCAATAAATGATAAAAGAAATATGCATAATCATAAAAGCGAAAAAATGTCCGGTAGATCTAATTTTAGAATATGTAAAAGATATGATACAACTGTATTCGCCAATTGTATCACCCCAAGTTCATCAACATAGTCCAGTCATATCCCTAGTGCAAAAATACCATAATATTGCTTTTTGGATGTGAAATTTCACTAGTGTTGTACTTAGTCAACCAGAACACAGATTTGCACACATAATGACAAAATGTTAACTATTAAACACACACAAGATAAACAAATACAAATCAGCCTCAACCATAATTATGGCCATGATGGAAACAGTCCAATAACATTAATTGAAAAGAAGTAAAAGGGCTCATTTTCCCAGTTTTTGACTGCCAACTACATTTTGCAGTGTGGTTTTCACAATGATTTCACTTTAGCGTCACTCGGATTTCTACCAATGAAATTATATATACTTCTAGAGCACTATCTTAACACCTAAACCAACTAGTTGGCAGATAGATTATTTACTATATTAGAATTCATCATCTAAGACTTTGACGACTTTTAGATATCTGTTTTTCATGATTCCATTCTTTCATTGAACTTTTGATCTCAACCTTCTGATTGCAATCAATTTATTTATTTTAAGGTAAAAAAGTATTTTCCCTTTGTGGGGCATTTTGATAAAAAAGGATTCATGATGGATAATGTAATTAAATTTTCAATAATAAGGGTTATTGGTTGATTTATCTTGGGTGTAATGCAATAACTTTGTATGTACGTTAACATTTTTTATTATTTCATAAGAAATTAATATAAAACAAAATTTCAATGTAATCCAAATGTCTCAAAAACTTGTTTTAATTGCAAAATAGATATGGGCTAATTAGACATATCTTCTTTACTACATTCATTCGATCATCTAATCATATTCATGCTAGCGTATTCTTCAGTCATTCTCTCTTGGGCATCTTCTAAGCCCTGAAAGACAGAAGAATGTGAAGACCGATGTCGAGAAATAGCACTTTGCTGATTACAAATCATCTACTTCCCTAATGGTAAAATTTTGCTTGCTTTTCATAGATTCAGTATATTTTTCATCAAATTGTATCAGTTGGTTTCAGTCTGTTAAATCAAAACAAAGTTCCAAATCTTGGTTTCTTAGGCCCCTTTTCCCTCTTCTTTATATATATATATATATATATATATATATATATATATTTTTCTCATCTCTTCTCTATATTTCCTTTACTCTATATTAGTCTATAAAATTGTATTCCTTTTTCTCACATCCGACATCAAGTATGGAACTTTGAATAATTTTAATTTGCTATTATTTTCATCACTAAAGTGGTGGGAAGTGCACTTCCATCCATAAGGGCGTAAGGACCTACAAGGGTATTATTCTTCAATCACATGCACAGATAGTAGACAAGTTAATTATTTTTATATAAAATCAGAATATTCAATTAAAAAAAGCTTTATTGATTCTTTCTCTTGTTTTTTATTAGAATTAATCTTTTATTCAAGGGAAAATAAAATCTCTCAAGGTCCATTGTGAGAATGATTTGGAATATCCCAAACCTAATATCATGGTATATGCTTGCAAAACATAACGGAGGCAGTCAATCAATGTAAATTGATCCTGATTGAAAAATCAGTTTCACATATAATATTAAGCTTTAGAAAATATTCAACTGCATGCTAACACTCTTAGTGATACTTTTAACTATAACAAAACTTGTCTAACAACCATGAAGGATAAATTTTTGTATATCCCAAAATTGTTAAAAAAGACTGATGTCGTATTTCTGAAAAAGTTTTGAGTGTTGTAATTTTTAAAATTCTGGTGTCCAAAAATTTGTAGAAATCTGACAAAACCTCTATATTGTTGAAAAACCCTCAGAAAGTTTTGCGACTTGATAAATGTTGTACTACTAGCTGAATTTGGATTACTTTAATCCTTAAGGATAGTACCAAAAGTTATATTTAATAATTTTTTTACGGTTCATTAAATAACTTGGAATTGCATTGCATGCAGATATATGCAGCTAAAGTATTGCATATAGCATCTTTGCTAGTTTTTGATGGCTTTGTTAACAATTTGCCCATTAAAGGAACCTTGGGACACTGCAAGAAGAGCATGAAGACCTAGTTGCTGAGAAACCCAGTAACTAAAAACTTGATGTATAGTAAAACAGTAAAAACTATTTTTATAAAGATACCTCGGGCAACATTTCCAATTTCCTCCCAGCAGCAGCTTCAAATGCACAGATTTTCATGATACCCGTTATTGCATAAGCCTGCAAAGATATATCATAATTAATAGTCTTAAATTCAAAAAAGAATTCAGATACCGCAAAGGAGAAATTATATCAACGCAATACCATAATTCAGGAAATAAATAACATACAGAAGCAAATTTCTTTTTCTAATGCCCAAATAAACAAACTACATATCACAGCAAACTATTTCGGTTAAGAGGCAGAAATCAAAGCTTGAAATGTTTTAAGTTTTCTTGCAATGTAGGCAGAAATCAAATCAGTGTTGACATGAGCTGCAAATTGAAGGTTGCTCTAATTCTGCAGTTATCATTGGAGGTAGCTTTAGCAACTACAGATTCCAGATAAACCTAAGACATCTATTATCAATTCCCAAATATATACCAAAATGAATAGTGAAGATGCAGTGAAATACTGATCGGAAATCACAAGGAAAAAATCCAAATCAAGCAAACTCAGTCTTCCTTCTACAACGATGGATAAAAAGCTTGTTTCTATTGCCTTAAAAGTGAATCTCTTGAGAAACACTTTAAAGCTCAGTGAAGTTCTTCCAAATCATTTAGAAGCCAGCACTTAAAACTTAAAGAGAACCTCTTCCCAAATACTACAAAATTATATAGCATAATTTATTGCATCGTAAGTTAAAGGTTCTCTGTTTGAAGCTTAGGGGACACGCTGAAACATCGCAAGCTTGTTCTTCACAAATTCTAAAGCAAAATGTATTCATCACATCCCTCCTTGAACTAGGTACAATTTCCACACCCTGTATAGGAGAAAAAGTTGTTATTCTTCTAGCTCTGTTTCTAGATCAATTTCTCTAATAAACATTTCACTTTGCAGGCATAACTCTCCAAATTCCTAACTGTTTAAGATTGATCTTGTTTATAATGATTACAAGCTTAAACACATGTGAAACTTTTTTAACATAATCTAATCATTATTTTGCAATGAATTACCACACTTCTTTTTTATCCCTAGACATATACGTGGAATTCACTGAAGATTTGTTTTTCTAATTTCATCGTTCGACATATGCAATCCAAAATATAAAATTAATTATATCTAAGTTAATGAATACAATTAAACTCATGATTGTGAAGATCAGATCAACAAGACAACTGAACAAGCTAGCCTATGATTAAAAACCAAGGTTAGGCACTCAAACCAGGTCAGTCATGGTTTAAAAACTAAACTTTGCAGAAGACTAACATCAAAAAAAAAAAAAAAAACCAAGGTTACACCACTCAACCCATAAAATCAAGGCATGGTGAACCGATTTGACTAAAAATTACAACATATGGAGGGTATTGGAGTGCAGTAATTTTTAAGCATATTTCTTGTATAAGCATTTTATTTCATTATAAATTAAATATGCATATACATATTATCACTTATTTGCATTGTTATTATTACAACATTACATTATTTAAAGAATTTTAATTAAGTTCATAAATTTACATCATTATAACTGAACCTTTGATTGGATCCTGATTGAAAATTTGAACCTTTCCTTTCATCAGTTTAATGTTCGGTTCAGCTCTAAAAACCTAAATTAAACTAAAACACTCATGATACAGAATAGTAGCGCACATATACATGGCAGTTCACAACATTATCTCAACAAATGTGTTTTGAGTGCAAGACGGGAACATGGAAGGAAAGGTAGATAAATAATGAATTAGAATGCTCAATGAAAAGAATGGCTGTAATACAATATACTTTCGATAATTCAATATGAATAACAAAAATGCAAAGCACAAGCTTCACCTTCTTAAAAAAAAAGGATTAGTGAATATTGATAATAATAGATAATGAAAAGATGAGAAGAAAACCATAGTAAGTTTTTTATGTGCACCCCTCTGAGCAAATAAAGCAAATTCCAGCAAATCTCCTAAATCAACCAAAACAAACCCTTGCAGAGGAAGAGAACACCCAGATCAACCATAGGAACATTTAACCACTAACTTGTGAGCATGCAGGTCTTGTGAGTCAACATAAAAGTGGCTAATCATAATTTTATGTCCTCATACCGGAGGGAAGGACGACAACCTGACTTTGTCTAAAACTATACCTTTACAGTGATGTCATTTGGATGGGCCTCTATTACGTCACATAACTTTCCAATCGTATAAGATGCTGAGTAACTGCCATCAGCAGTACCATACTCCCCCAGTACCCAGCATATGACCTGCACTTCAATTCCACATCTTGAAGTTTAGAGAAGAAAGGTTCAATGGTTGAAGGCGCAACATAATAAATAAAACATGAAAAGTAAATTTAAGTACTTGTAGGAATAAAGATGGAAGTTTTGGCTCGCCAAGTATACCCAAATATGAGGTAACCTGCAGAACATAAAAACTTCTGGTTTAAACTCCCAATTTGTCCCTATCAGGAATAAATTGTTAATGAGTTTTATAAGAACATTAGTTGTAAAAAGTGAAATAAAAAACAATAACCATCAAGTAATTGCAACATAATATTGATACTATTAATTAGAAAATATAACAATATCCAAAAATGCAAAGTTATTAGAAACAGAAAAATAAATGATGAAAACGCATCATAAGAGTGGAAACTTGATCATGGCAATTTGTGTCATTCTCCCCTCATCTGTCCAGGAAATTGATGTTTTATCTCTCCATAGATGTAGAAGTGTCCCAAAAGAGTAGAGAGAACAATAGTTCGATCAAAATAAAAAAATAATGAAGGATTTACATAATACCACTCAATTCTTGCATTTACATTTCTAACAACTAAACTTTAACTTTTACATATATGCCACCTTATCTATGCATGAAAAGGTCATTTCACATTTTAAAAGAAGGTGCATTTCACATTTTAAAAGTTAAATTTGTGGTGTTTTTTATGTGATATGAATGATTTGAAAGCTACAAATGTAAAAAAGCAAAGTTTAGGTGTTAAATATGTAAATACGTGGAATTGAGTGATATGTATGTAAACGCCCCAAAAAGAATAAAGTTCTAAGAAACCTAGAAATACCTATTTAAGTTCAATTTGTGTATTAGATTTCATTATTTTGTTGGTATTATTATAATTTATGTTGTTAAGTTTGTTAACATATTTGATAGTAATTTATTAACAATTTGTTAGCAGTGTACTTTATCCAATTATGATAATAGAGTTTTGACCCACCAAAGAGAGTTTATGACAACAATTAAATTTTGTTGTGATTGTAGAGACCATTTTTATTCCTCTATTGTAATCAGTCACCAAGTGGGTGGCTTGAAAAGGGAGAGGCAATCTCTCTGTTCAAGAGTGAAGCTTGCTAATTTTGTTACTTCTATTATCTCTTCATCTTCTGCATCTCCTTTATTATCTTGTCCATTTTTTAGATGGGCCAATGGTACTGGAAAACTTAAAAGAAGCGAAGGAAAAGTAAAGAAGCAAAAAAGGGAAATATTGATTTCTTCAGACATAAAGCACATCACAAAATTGAAAAACGATCCTTGCAAGCTTGATATGTTTGAAGGAATGTGTAAATGAAGACTTATTCAATGTGCCATTGTATTGATTATGTAAACATAATATGGAATTCAGTAAATAAACATGCAAAAAAATAAAAAAAAAAACCTTTACAAGAAAAAGGCATCACTCTAATGAGTAAGGTTCAATGTTTAGACCCAAAAGTCCATGTTAAAGTGTTTGTTTATCATAATCCGTGAGTTCACTTGAAACATCTTACACCCAAGAGAACTTTCAATGACAGCCCAGTAACATGAATTCTGACATAATAACAAGTATATGATTTTCACTAATTTCTGGGACAAGCAACAGATACTTTATCATAATATAAAATGCAAAAACATTGAAGTGTATTAGAAGTTAGTTTGTCAATTTGCAGGCAGAAAAAATCATCAGAAATACATACAGCTGATGATCTTAATTGGCTATCGGCACCTTCATCATCTTCTCCAAACCCTTCAGCAATAAGCCTCATTAGGTTGTGTGCCACTTTTACATTTACAAGATCACCTGCATGCTCAAAGACCCTATTCATAGTCTGGACAATAAATTTTGTTAGCGAAGTAGCAACAGCTCAAATGGATAAAAAATAACGTAATATCAATAGGTGCCACCTGGATAAACCACTGGTTGCTCGGAGCAAATTGTTCAGCAAGCTCAACACAACGTGAAGCTATTTCAGTTTTATAATGGTTATCATTGATGCTAATCATGTAATCAATCATCCGATCAACAATAACTTCAACATTGGTGGACTTTGTCATCTTATAAAGTAACTCAAAAGTCTTCCGCTTCAATGTGTCATCAGGATCCTGGTCAGACGAATATCAAAACATGACTACAATGTTCGTAACAGTTACTGCAGAAATTATATCAAGAAGAATAATAGAAATAAAAAAAAAATGTGGCATGCTAATTCTAAAGCATTTAATAGTAGCAAAATATAGGAAACAAAACTCTAAACATTCTTCCTAAAATTAAAAAGATGTAATTTAGAAAGAAAAGGACATGCTCAATACAATGAATAGAAAGAGTCAATGAAAAACACCAAAAGAGTAAAACAAAAGTATGAAATTATAAACAACACATCCACAACTTAAATATACCACCAGCTGACACATCAAACAGAATTAAATAGAGAAAGTATTGACAGAAAAGATCTTAAATAGTTGGTTGGAACACAGCAAATGAGTTAATGATTATAAGAAAACCAACAAAGAAACAAAAAAGCAGCTTAGAATCCATACCAGACAGATTTAAGTGGAAACAATTTTAGATTGGACCAAATAACCTTTGTTTTTCTCCAATATTTTGTCTCAAAATATATTATTCCATGCTAGTTTTATAGTTTGCCTTTCCTCAAAAGCAATTTACATTTTATAGTGTACAAATAACATGATTTAATCAAGTTAATGAAGTACGAATACAGGCGCAAAAATACCCTATGTTAGTCTATGATATACTACTTAATGTATTAGTTCGATCACAAGCAACAATGATAAACATTAATGTTCACGCTAACAAAACTTTTTGTCGACTACCAAATGCAACCATCCACTTTTCGTATTCGAGACTACAAATATGGCAATGACAGTTTTCCAAAGTATATTCTATGGTCCGTTGAAAATTCTGGAACTTGAGAGTCCCCCTTTAGGTGGTTAAATGGAGATTATAAAACTTTAGGTTGGGCTCAATGACCATTAAAGGCAATTGACAATTATTGAAAAGCTTCCCTGGATAAAATATAAGTTATATATGTCTAACGTATTAAAAAATTTTGAAACTTAAATTGTAACTTTTATGGAAAATGTAGCATTTTAAAAGTGCTTGAACACCTTGGCCAACTTTCAAATCTAATATCAATTAACCTAGCCCACTTGACATCCAACAAAATAGTAAGTGGACATTGACCATCATCAATTAAAAGGACATCTAACCTTGAATACTAGAGCAAAATGAGATGCCTTGAGTATGATGCATCTCAGAACTTAGTAACTAGATTTCAAGTTTTGACAAGATTTTGGCACCGCATTGTCATAAAACCTTCAAGACTAGTTATGGTGAAGATTTAACAAACATTTCTTATTCATCCTTTTATAGGTTTATAGGTTCTATCATTGGGGGCTTTGTAAGTTTCATTTTGGGTTTACCTTACCCTCAAGGTTGTAAGTCTCGTAATGGGTCTTCTTTATGATGAGATGCATTGAGTATGATGCATCTAAGAACTTAGTCACTTGATTTCAAGTTTTGACAAGATATTTGGCACCATATCGTCATAAAACCTTCAAGGCTAGTTACGGTGAAGATTCAACGAACATTTCTTATTCATCCTTTTATAGGTTTGTAGGTTCTATCATTGGGGGCTTTGTAAGTTTCATTCTGGGCTTACCACACCCTTAAGGTTGTAAGTCTCGTAAATGGGTCTTCTTTATAATGAGATGCATTGAGTATGATGCATCTCAGAACTTAGTCACTTGATTTCAGGCTTTGACAAGATATTGAGCACTGCATCGTCATAAAACCTTCAAGGCTAGTTACAGTGAAGATTCAACAACATTTCTTATTCATCCTTTCATAGTTTTGTAGGTTCTATCATTGGGCTTTGTAAGTTTCATTTTGGGCTTATCACACCCTCAAGGTTGTAATTCTTGTAAGTGGGTCTTCTTTTTAATATAATTACCAACCTTTTAACTATGTAAACACAATGTCGTCAAGTCAAAACACAAATAACCCCAAATCCATCCACTTTTGAAGTTGACACTTCTACTATTGGGCCTCCTTTATGCTCAAGGTCAGAAGTGTCCTCCCTAAACCTCTTTGCCCTCAAAGTTGCAAACCTTAACCAACAATCAAATTTATATTAAACTAGATACTATGAGATTAATGCACAACCTTCAAGCTAAGTTCTCCACTTTCAAAAATTTAAACTACTAAGTTGGTGCAGCCAAATCCAAATTTTTGGAAAGCGACAACATAAGCCCCTATATTTCAAAAATAATGCACATTTTTTTAGGCGTAGCTCCACTTTTCAAAATTAATCACGGGCATCTTATTACACAAGTTTCACATCTCTATTTCGGTTGGTGCATGCCATCGGCTCTTTATGGTTAAATTTTGGCTAACAAGGTAAAATCATGTATACTTTAGCTCAACTAATACCAAATAGGTTCCCTATTTATATCTTGGTTGGCTTATATCATAAGTTTGCCCATTCAAATTAATCTACTATGGCGAGCCCAAAAAATCAAATTTTATCAAGGGTTCCTTTCTAAAGAGAACTCATAGATGTGATGAGTTGTCATCTACTATAGGGTTTAATCATTGATGAGCTAGGGGTTAGTTCTTAAGACATGTTTGATATAGATTACAACAACATGAAGTGCACCACATAACATGGCATTCACATCTATCCGCCCTACAAGCTCTCAACATTTCTTTTTAGAGTAAAATGAGGGCTACTCTTAGATATGTATTGCCCCTAAGCTACGTGAATCATGCTCCATGCATTTGAGCCAATTTTGATAGGAATCAATAAAACCATATGACTAAACGATCACAAGTCATGTCATTGCAACTCTGAACAATGATTAGTTATGCTTTACTCCTCTAGGCATCTTCCATCCAAGATAAATTTGCAACTCATCATGGCAAGATACATAGCATATTTTATTCAAGATATCTTAGAGAAAAAACACCTAGCAACTAATTAGATTCCTTCGAAGATACAACTCTATACCCTTCGACATATTGAACATAATCTACTCGACATACCTGAGAGAAGGTAACTAGTGATTGCTAAAAAGGCTCTTTGGATGATACATCACTAGAGCTTCTATCACTAATTTATTGGGTCTTCTATGTTGAATTGAGAAGATTAAAACATGAGATCTTCAGTTGATCACCTTTCTCTCTCTCTCCAATCTAAATGCTAAAAAATTACTCTTTCAAAGTACAGTCAATGTTCTTAACTGAGAATATTCTTCACTGCGACCAAGGATATAATTAATTGTAGTGGCATGCGCCTATTAGTCCCTAAGAGTTAAGATAAACTCCAGTTGCTTCTATTAATTAGCTAAGATAAAATCCTTGAAGTATCTTTCAAATTGCTTTTGAAACCCCATATGACATTCCCTAAACTCGTAAAGAACTTAGAGAACCCCCAAGCCCAAGTGCAAGGTATCTTTCATTAAGAATGAAATTTACCAAAAATTGGTCATATTATGGGTATAGAAAAACCCCAAATAAGTATTATGAGATTTAAAATAATATTCATATATTCAATGAGAGATATAATATTGAGAAAATTTCAAATTAAATAGAAAAAAAAATTTCTTTGAAAGTTATGATATAGTTGATTCATAATGAGTTTTGTTAAAACAAAAGTAACGAGATATACTAAATTCTTTTGTCGATGCTTAAGCTTGAAGAACAAAATTCATCATTTTATGGTTATTGGGAACTACATGATCAATTTACACTAATGAATTTAATATTTCATTAATCTCAAAAACTTAGTTGATTATTTTATTATCATAATCTATTTCATTAGACCTTAAGCAAAACAATTAAGAAGATTAAGTTACAATTTTTCAAAGATATTAGACGATGCTTAGAGTTTACAAATTGAGAAATATTATTTGGATTACTGCAGCAAGACAATCATTAATTTAAAGCCAATTAAAAACCCACGAACCAAGAATCATGCATAATCAAATTTGATCCTATTGAAAATAATACTTGACGAATACTTGTTAAATGATGTATTAGATGCAAAAACAAAAAATTACTATATACAAAATAGATTACTGTAGCAAAACAAAAAATTCTAATAATCTAACTTCTATTGTAATATCTGACAAATTAACTATACTAATCAAATTGGTTTTAATATTCTTTTACTTCTTGGTCCTTTGATTTACAAACTCAAAAAAAAGCTTAAATAAAAAGTTTAAATGCATGCATATTTCATCGAATTTATTAACCATATATGTCTTAAGAAACTTGAAATTTAATACTCCAAGTCTCTAACTATCCAATCAAATCCCAACGAACAAGACTCATTACAATTAATCCGTAAGCCATTTGTCCTTTTTTTTTTCAAAGACATTGCTTCTCCACATGATAAACACGACATAGTTGTATGGTCCATCTATTATAACAAAAAAAAAGGACTTATTGGACATAATAAATTCATAAGACCATATTTTCTTGCCAGGCAAAATGATGGAGAAGTTCTTCGGGTTGGAGCTTTTGGAACATGGTGGTTGTGTTTGGAAAAGACTGTCGCTCAGTTGAAAGGCCAGTTCTAAAAGTTCTACAATTGTCTTTGAAGGATTTTGATTTGCTTCAATCATGGCAGAGATAAGTGGCTTGATGTTTATCATGTTCCAATCCTCTTGTTCAAGCAGTGGAACACAGCAGCCTGCTTTTAAATAGAAATGCATTGGACGATAATTTTGAAAGTTACACGCATAGGGGAATTACACTAAAGATAAAGGTGGGTTTTACCTTATGACTACCTATGCAAGCAAAATATTATGTTACTTTGTCATTGCTTTATCCTGAATTTTTAGTGGCACTTAAATTTCAATCAGTTGACTATTACTTTCTATTTTTTATATAAAGTTGGGAGGATTTATGATAATAAAAGGAGTTGAAAGCAGGTAAAAATAAATAAATAAATTATTTTCTAAAAAGGCAGGTTGTGTTCGATGACATATAGCCTTCTTGTTTAAAGGGAGCTTGAAGCTTTTTGAGAGAAGTTATCTATATGTACAAGTGGTACTGCTCATTTGATAATATATTTTCGTTAAAAATTTCTAATTATTCATTTGGAATGTATGTGTAATCGATTATTGTCAAATTTTTCACAACTAATTTTCTTTTCCTTTTTATCATGATTTCCAATAGAAAGAACGATTTCATGTTTCCAATTTCTTGCAAGTTCATTCTCTAAGATGATTATCAAATTACTATTTACAAACATTACTTCATATTTTAGATTTCATCTAAAGTAAAAAAAAAAAAAAGTTTGTCAAAATTAAAAAAAAAAAAAAGGGGCGCAATAGTTTTTATATTTTATTGTAGTTCTATAACAGCAAACCCTAGATATGATAGAATTGACTAATGCTAGGCTTTGCACTTTGTTCAAAAATTATACCAAAACTAGGGAGGTTACTCTACAATTACCATAATATGTTGCATTACAAAGATGTAATGGATTTACTTTCCAACAACAAGCTTTTATCACACTAAGCCAGGTCCGCTACATGAAACATTTTTTCCATTGTGTCGTCTTATTGAGTGTCATATTTTCATTTAATTCTAACAAATTAAGATCATTTTTTATACAATGTGCCCAGGTCATTTTAGGTTTACCTCTACCTTTCTTAACATAAATCGAATCAAAAACATTTATTCTCCTGATCGGATAATCAAATGGTCGACGATTAATGTAACCAAACCATCTAAGATGACTCTCTTTAATCTTGTCTGCCATTGGAGCTACACCAACCCTTTCAAGGATATATTCGTTTCGTATTTTGTCTTTAAGTGTAAAGTCACTCATCCACCTAAGCATTGTCATCTCAACAACACTTAGTTATATACTTCTCTTTTATAGGCCAATATTTTGTGCCATAAAGCATTGCAAGTCTCACTAACATCTTATAAAATTTTCCTTCATGTCTAATTGGTACTTTTCTATCACACAATAGGCCCAATGCATTCCTCCACTTCAGCCATCCTAACTTGAATTCTACTAATATCATCCCCATCTATATCACCATTAATTTGAACTACATACCCGAGATATCTAAAACGTTCACTCCTTTTAATGATTTGATCGCCCATTATTACAACTCTGTTACTAGATCTACTAGAACTAAAATTACATTCAAAGTATTCAGTTTTAGATCTACTCAAACGAAGGTCTTTGGACTCTAAAGTAAACCTCCATAATTCAAATTTTTCCTGGACGCTTTCTTAATGGGTTTACTTTCTCTCCCCACACACACACACACACACACACACACACACACACACACACACACACACACACACACACACACACACACACACACACACACACACACACACACACAAAATTGGTTTTAATATTCTTTTACTTCTTGGTCCTTTGATTTACAAACTCAAAAAAAAGCTTAAATAAAAAGTTTAAATGCATGCATATTTCATCGAATTTATTAACCATATATGTCTTAAGAAACTTGAAATTTAATACTCCAAGTCTCTAACTATCCAATCAAATCCCAACGAACAAGACTCATTACAATTAATCCGTAAGCCATTTGTCCTTTTTTTTTTCAAAGACATTGCTTCTCCACATGATAAACACGACATAGTTGTATGGTCCATCTATTATAACAAAAAAAAAGGACTTATTGGACATAATAAATTCATAAGACCATATTTTCTTGCCAGGCAAAATGATGGAGAAGTTCTTCGGGTTGGAGCTTTTGGAACATGGTGGTTGTGTTTGGAAAAGACTGTCGCTCAGTTGAAAGGCCAGTTCTAAAAGTTCTACAATTGTCTTTGAAGGATTTTGATTTGCTTCAATCATGGCAGAGATAAGTGGCTTGATGTTTATCATGTTCCAATCCTCTTGTTCAAGCAGTGGGACACAGCAGCCTGCTTTTAAATAGAAATGCATTGGACGATAATTTTGAAAGTTACACGCATAGGGGAATTACACTAAAGATAAAGGTGGGTTTTACCTTATGACTACCTATGCAAGCAAAATATTATGTTACTTTGTCATTGCTTTATCCTGAATTTTTAGTGGCACTTAAATTTCAATCAGTTGACTATTACTTTCTATTTTTTATATAAAGTTGGGAGGATTTATGATAATAAAAGGAGTTGAAAGCAGGTAAAAATAAATAAATAAATTATTTTCTAAAAAGGCAGGTTGTGTTCGATGACATATAGCCTTCTTGTTTAAAGGGAGCTTGAAGCTTTTTGAGAGAAGTTATCTATATGTACAAGTGGTACTGCTCATTTGATAATATATTTTCGTTAAAAATTTCTAATTATTCATTTGGAATGTATGTGTAATCGATTATTGTCAAATTTTTCACAACTAATTTTCTTTTCCTTTTTATCATGATTTCCAATAGAAAGAACGATTTCATGTTTCCAATTTCTTGCAAGTTCATTCTCTAAGATGATTATCAAATTACTATTTACAAACATTACTTCATATTTTAGATTTCATCTAAAGTAAAAAAAAAAAAAAGTTTGTCAAAATTAAAAAAAAAAAAGTGATCCACAAAATCATGCGTTTGCAATAGTTTTTATATTTTATTGTAGTTCTATAACAGCAAACCCTAGATATGATAGAATTGACTAATGCTAGGCTTTGCACTTTGTTCAAAAATTATACCAAAACTAGGGAGGTTACTCTACAATTACCATAATATGTTGCATTACAAAGATGTAATGGATTTACTTTCCAACAACAAGCTTTTATCACACTAAGCCAGGTCCGCTACATGAAACATTTTTTCCATTGTGTCGTCTTATTGAGTGTCATATTTTCATTTAATTCTAACAAATTAAGATCATTTTTTATACAATGTGCCCAGGTCATTTTAGGTTTACCTCTACCTTTCTTAACATAAATCGAATCAAAAACATTTATTCTCCTGATCGGATAATCAAATGGTCGACGATTAATGTAACCAAACCATCTAAGATGACTATCTTTAATCTTGTCTGCCATTGGAGCTACACCAACCCTTTCAAGGATATATTCGTTTCGTATTTTGTCTTTAAGTGTAAAGTCACTCATCCACCTAAGCATTGTCATCTCAACAACACTTAGTTATATACTTCTCTTTTATAGGCCAATATTTTGTGCCATAAAGCATTGCAAGTCTCACTAACATCTTATAAAATTTTCCTTCATGTCTAATTGGTACTTTTCTATCACACAATAGGCCCAATGCATTCCTCCACTTCAGCCATCCTAACTTGAATTCTACTAATATCATCCCCATCTATATCACCATTAATTTGAACTACATACCCGAGATATCTAAAACGTTCACTCCTTTTAATGATTTGATCGCCCATTATTACAACTCTGTTACTAGATCTACTAGAACTAAAATTACATTCAAAGTATTCAGTTTTAGATCTACTCAAACGAAGGTCTTTGGACTCTAAAGTAAACCTCCATAATTCAAATTTTTCCTGGACGCTTTCTTAATGGGTTTACTTTCTCTCCCCACACACACACACACACACACACACACACACAGATATATATATATATATGTCTTTGGACTCTAAAGTAGACCTCCATAATTCAAGTTTTTCCAAAAAATCGATTTAAGAATAATAGAATAGAAATAAAGCAAGTGTACTCTAAAATTGAATTGCATACATATCAAATATTACTAGGTTGCTCATATATTCTATGGATAAGATGTTTAACTTAAAAAAAATCGATATATGTCAAATACATGGCATTTTGAACTTGAAATTTTAAGCTAGTTTTCATATAAGAGTTTATTTGATCAGCTGCATTGGTAGAGTATTGCATTCCATTTTCTAAAATTTATTTTATAAGGCGTATTGTTTGAAGCGATATATAAATATAATATAATTAAAATTTGAAGAATTTACAATACACAAAATATTTATTTTTCTTGCATTTTAAAATTACCCAAATTAGGCAATTTCCCATCATCATGATGTGCCCACTTATGATTCCCACCTGCTACCCACCCTCCTTTAACGGCTTGCGTTGCTCGCCCTTATCCCCTTGCATTGCTTGCATTTTAAGGCAATGAAAATGCATAGTAATAAGCATAAAAAATATTTTAATACATTTGATAGGCATCCAACTAAACAACTCTTGCATTTCTAAAATATATCCATTCCAGATTTGCATTAAAATGCGTATTTTAAGAGCATCAAATCTAACAATCCCAAAATCTAAATCTGGGTTTAGATGCACAAGTCAAGGTACCACAATAAAATTGAAATTTATAGGGTTAAAGTAAGAATGCAGTCTCTCTAAGAAAAGAAAAATAAGATTGACTACTACAACTCTCACCAGTCTCAAAACTGATCTAGAATCTAATCATTGAGAATACCTCCTAGAGTAAAAAAAGGTCAATGTATTTTAATTTTAATTAAATTAGACACAAACTTCAAATGATATAATCCATGCTCTGCAGGAGAAAGCTTCATTTCCAATTAATGTATGCATATTATGTAATCTGTATCTCAGCTCCCATTTTGTTGCGATTGGTGGAAGCAAGGCCTCCACCCATTCCTTCTATTAACTCCTTCATCTTTAGTGTTTCCCCTTCCTTCATCTTTTATCCTTCCTCCTATATTTTCGTTCACTCTCTTTTTCCCCCACAACTAAATCTCATTTCCTTTTAACCCATTTAGGATGAATGAAATAAAGATTTACGCTGTCTTCTATCCTCTCTTTTGTAAATATTTCCATCATTTACAACAAAAAAAATACTACTCGCAGCCATTGCTTGTTGTCAACCGCTCAAAGTCAACCTTACTTATCCACCGTAATATATTGCATACACTCTCTTTCTCTATCCTTCCCCTTTTTCAACCAAATAGATTAGAAAGTTTAAGTTCCCAATGTTCAGTTGTGCAGTGTTTCTCTCTCCCTATGTATCTTTCTAACAATATTTCTGCACAGTATTTTTTGCATCCCTCTAAGTGGGAGCATTATGAGTGTTTTCAATTACTGAATACATGATATTTCAATAAGCCTGGAGCATAGATAAAATGGAATACAACAATTAGACAGCTTAAAATGGCCAACATTCATTTCATGGTCTCCTTCCGAGCTAAGGGGGATGTGTACTTCCGATTTCAAGTAATGTTGAAGGGAACCAAATTAAGGTGATTGTAAGACCCTAGGTAATAGCTCATGGAGCTCAAGAATAAGGGAGATGATTAACATGAAAATCTGCAACCAAAAAATTAATTCATATTAATGACTCGAGATGAATTATCTCATCCCAGGTTATTTAGGTTGTTTGATAATAATTTCATTCAGTGTTCCAGCTTAGAAGAGGATCACATCGCTACATGCAGAAAAACAAATTAATCATTTGAAGGCTATAAAGATCTGATCATATATCGTATCAAGGAACATTAAAAAATTCTAAATGGATCATTTCAAAGTTTTTGCAAAATATTTTCCCATATATGTAATGAAGTAAATTACATGGCACGAAATCAAACACAGCATTCTAAAGAAATTGTGGTAACAGCAGCATTAGATTGACAACCCAATCACAAACATATCCAAAAAGTATAAAAACATTTACACTGAACCAATAAACAAGAGACACTTTTTTAGTTACGCATTCAGTAATTGAAATTTTGCTATAGTTTACCTCCAAGCAATCAATAACTGCCAACTGATGTTCCTCTGCAATGTTTGGGTTTATTTTAATAAGCCGACCGAGAGCATCAATTCCCATATATTTGAGATTATGACTATCACTCTGCCAAAACAGAAACTCAGATATCTAAATGCTATAATAAAATCACAGAAAAAAAACATAAAGAAAATAGAAGGTTGGTTTGAATTTGACAAGCAAACAGGTAATAAAATTCATGGCAAATTCGAACAAACCAACCTTCAAAAATTTTGAAGTTGCTTCAATAGCAGCATCCAGTAACTTTGTATTTGGATGGATGGATGAAATACAGCAAATGCATTCATACAGCACAGCGTTTCCAATGTTGCTTGATGTTTCAATCTTCCTAATTATGTCACCAAGTACAGTGTACATGTGTCCACTAGCTTGCTTATCCCCACTACCAAGCAACGCGAGAATTTTTAACAACTTCACCTGAGCTCAACATAAGTAACATAGAAGGGAAAAAATAATTAATTTACAATCTGATGTCTGATTAAGGGAAGGAAATGAAAAATAAATATAGAAAAAGAAAAACCATGCATATAGTATGATTTCACGTGCTAATACTGAAATTGGTTCAAAACTATTTCAGTTTTCTGATTTTTGCTGAAGTGACATATCTGATTGACATTAATCTTGAATCTGAAATTTAGTTTAACTTGTATTTCTGTCGTGAACAAAGAAAAGAAATAAAAAATTAGGCTATTTCTAACAACACTGAAGAGAAATATGAACTTGAGCGTTAAAGCCAATTTAAAATGAATGGAAGAAAAAATTTCAAACCGTGTGTGCAATTAAGGGTTTAACATCTTTGATTCAATTAAATTTATGATACAATCTAAAAATATTTTTCCACGGAAATTTGGACAAAGGAATATTTATTGCAAGGATATCAAAAAAACTCAACACGAATACATAAAATGAGCACCTACAATTCGAGAGGTAGGTAATCTCTCCCAAATCCTACAATTCTAGAGGTAATAAATCTCTCCCAAAACCTAACCTTAAGATCCAAGACAACAATCTCATGCATCCTAACCGTAAACTATTAAGCCCTATTTATAACAAGCGTGAATAAATAACAAAAGACTAAATCACCCTTAGATTAATAAAAGAAAAAATTGTCCTTAAGCACCGGCATAACAATACTCCCCTCTCAAAGAAGCACCTTACCCTCAAAGTGGATAAAAGAAAATCGCGGCTGGATCAAACTCTTCTGCCACTTCATCGCACATTATGAGAACATGTAATGTTTGATCATTGCAACGGTGTCCTAAGACAAACTTGCAATCATGCCGGAAATAAAATTTCTTTAGTCGCTTCTCCTAAATTAATCTCTGTAAGGCATTTAAATGTCAACCTCGGTCATGACCCATTATTCATATCCATACGAGCCTCCTTCCAGACATCCACTATTTTATTTTTTGGTATCAACGTAATTGTAGTATTTCAGTATGACACTCCACCCGTGCTGCTCCTATTAGCCCGTTCCACAACATTTTTTTCTTAAACTAACATCGATAATTTCATAATTTCTCCCAAGTCATGCAATCTCAAATGTATGTCTGACTTTAGACCCGTCATAAAATTTTCCCCAATACTGCTTCAGAAATCCCACTCAGTCGTCCCAACAATAGCTCGAATCTCTCTCTATATTTCATGACAATCCCGATACCAACAAATGAATATGAGTGCAATTTTCAGAAAAACAGTAATCAAGAATCACTAAGAAAATTCTGGAGGCAAATAATAAAAAAGGAATATTATTGATGTAAAGGTAGTATAAAAATACACATGATAAGACACCACCTAAGCTGCCAACACCTGAATACAACTGCAAGGAAGATATGCAGGTAGCCCAACCATCCTTAAGAAAAACTCACAATTATAAAACCCAAAATCTGCGCCTATACACAGAACAACACCTATTTATAAGCACTAAAGCCCCCCTTATTACAAGTATGACACATCAAAACAAAAAGACAAATAACAAACTACAAAACATAAACCAAGACAAATAAACTGAAATAAAACTCTAGCTCTTACATCATTCTCTCGAGGTTGACAAGGCTTCCTCATATTGAGCAATCTCAAAACCTAATTTGTAATGAGCAACCAACTCAAAGACATTGAAAGCGATGGAGTCATTCTAAACCCCAGGTAAGTCAAGTTTGGTGATCCAAGTATCTTCTAACATTGTCACTATTAAAACTGGTTCAAGGAATTTCTCGTTCCAATTCTGAAGCATCTCAATTCAATTCACATCAATATTTCATGTTCCCTTGAAGTTCTTCTATATGCGGATCTATGTGGTATAATCGAACCTGGCACCAACTCAATCGCATGTTGAACATCCCTCAAAGGAGGTAGGCTGGTGGGCATTTCAATAGGGAAAACCTCAGCATACTTTTAAATCAACTTTGATATTTCGGTTGGGACTTTAGCGTCTTGCACAGAAGCTTCGGTAAGAAGCAGTAGGTAGCCAATATCAGCTTCTTCCA
Organism: Phalaenopsis equestris; assembly: GCF_001263595.1. Lineage (NCBI taxonomy): Eukaryota > Viridiplantae > Streptophyta > Magnoliopsida > Asparagales > Orchidaceae > Phalaenopsis > Phalaenopsis equestris. The sequence goes on along the minus strand of NW_018164486.1, from coordinate 197,455 downwards.
GCTACTTTAGGAAAATTGAAGATGAGGAAAGCATGTTGTTGGTCTCATTCTGCACCTCCTCTTCCATAGGAACCAAGGTAATTCGAGTACCATTATCTAAGGAATACATATTTACATGCCCGTCATAAATGCTTTTGCGGTCATATTGCCAATGATGTATTACAAAGATTCTCATAATTATAAAGGAATTAAAAGGATGCACAAAAGTGTGCAAATTATAGAAGAATTAAGTTGATGTGTCATACTTTAAATTTATGAGAGAGGGTAATTGAATATAGGTAAAGGCGTATTATAAAAATTTCTCATAATCAGCTTGGATTTATGTCAGACAGGTCTACTATGGAAGCTATACATTTATTGAGAGGTTGATAAAAAACTACAGAGAGAATAAGGTGGGGTCTATATATAATTTTTATTGATTTAGAAAAAGCTTACGATAAGGTTCCAAAAGAAATCCTTTGGAGAGTTATAGAGAAGATAGTTGTTGATATGACATATTCAAGTCATTAAAGATATTTATAATCAAGATGTTACTTGTGTTCGAATAGGAGGATTGACTAAATATTTTTCAATTTTAGTTGGATTACATTAGGGATCCGCTTTAAGCTCATATGTTTTTGCTTTAGTTATGGAAGCTCTTGATAGACATATATAGGAGGATGTACCTTGGTGTCTGTTTTTCGTTGATGATATCTTGCTTGTGGATAAAACTAGAGAAAGAGCTTAGCAAAAACTTGAATTATGGAGGTCTACATTAGAGTCAAAATGCTTTCGTTTGAGTAGAACTAAAATTGAATACATGGAATGTAATTTTAGTAACAGTAGCTTTAGTGACAAAGTTGTAACTATGGAAGTTGTAACTATGGGTGATATGGGTGATCAAATCATTAAAATGTGTAAACCCTTTAGATATCTCCAGTCTATTGTTTAAAGTGATGGAGATATAAATGGGGATGTTATTAGTAGAATTCAAGTTGGTTGGTTGAAGTGGAGGATGCTTCGGGCCTATTGTGTGATAGAAAAATAACGCTTAGACTAAAAGGAAAATTTTAAAAGATGGTGGTGAGACCTGCAATGCTCTATGGAGCAGAATGTTGGCCTTTAAAAGAGGAGCATAAAACTAAGATAAGTGTTGTTGAGATGAGAAATCTTTGGTGGATGAGGGGCTTTACACTTAGAGAAAATGAGAAATGAATATATCTGTGATTGGGTTGGTGTAGACGAACAAAATTAGAGAGAGTCGACTTAAATGATTTAGTCATATTAAATGTTGATCATTTGATGATCCGATTAGGAGGGTAGATGTTTTAGATTCAACTTATGTTAAGAAAGACAATGTTAATGTTTTAGATTCAACTTATGTTAAGAAAGACAGAGGTAGACCTAAAAAGACTTGGGCATATTGTATAAAAAATGATCTTAATTTAAAAGAATTAAATGAAAATATGGCACACAATGGAGAAAAAATTTATTTTGTCGATCCCATTTAGTAGGATAAGGGCTTGTTGTTGTTGTTGTTGTATTGCCAATGAGGACCTAGAAGGAGGTGGCAAGCATCCATTAGAATCACGCCGCATAGCACTTTCTCATGAAATCTTCTTGATGGAGAATTGCACCAAAAATCGCTTTATAACTTTGATTTCATTTTCTCTTTTAAGCCATATAAGTTGACAAGGATGTGGATGAACTTGGGTCACTAGGCCGAGCTTTTCAACCATGTTAGAGGACAACACATTTTCGTGACTCCCACCGTTAATGATAAGATTACATACATACCTTGTCCTGGACGTGCACCAGGTCCTAAAAATGTTGTGTCACAACTAATCCTTATTGAAGAATTGATCAGCACTAAGCGAGCATCGCACTACAAATAATTATTTTTCATCTATATGCATTATTTGTTCCTCAACCAAATTAGTATTTTCCTCTACTAACAAATCTACTCTCTCGGGTTCTCTCTCTTCCACCAATGAAATAACACTACAAATTGGACAGTTGGCTGCTATATGACCAAATCCATGGCATTTGAAGCAACATCTATTAGCTGAATTGTTTTCAGCTTCCATAACAGGTTTTTACAAGGTAAGATTGTAGAGCGGTTGTTTCATTCCTCATTTCTATCGACCGCAACGCCCTAGCATGGCAAGATTTGTTGAAGTCGGGTCTGTTCAGCCGTTGCACCAAGCAAAGTGGAGTTTTGGCACCATTGTGGCTTCGTTCAACCTTCAAAGCAAGGTTAACAACATCCCGGAGTGACCAATAAGATTGAAGCAAAACTAAATTGGCTAAAAAAAGGTTTCAAGCCACTCAAAAAACATGCAATAATGTGCTCTTCAGGTTCAGACAGACTGCATTTCAATATGAGATGCCCAAATTCAACAGCGTATTCTTCTACTGTCGTCTCTGTTGATGTAAACGATGCAGACTGATGAAAACCTTCAGCCGAAAGAAATCCAACAAGAATTTGCATTGCAATTACTTCAAGTTACTCCACTTGGTAATCTTGGATCACCCCTCTTTGCTTCGTCATTTTCACCTTTTCCACCAAAGGGAAGTATTCTTCCTCAACTTGATAACAATAAGCTTCACAGTTTGATGACGGGGCACACTTTAAACTCGAAAATTCTTTTGACGACGTGCAGTCGATTAATAAACTAGTCTGGGTTTATTACTTCAAAATCAAGAATATCGATCTTAATTCCAAGATCAGCGGCTTTGTGTTGTCTATCCTTCCTCCATGCACGAAGGGGTTGATCATCTTCACTGAAAGAAGCTTGGTGAAAATGATTTTCATCCCCTTCTTTTTCCACTGCCTCGACATCATCTGCCACAGAACATTTCTGTGTGCTTTCTGCTCCAAGGTTGTCTCTCTTGCATATGCTACATTTCATGAAATAAATCCTCCATGAAAACTTATTGATTGGTTCTTGGCACGTTTTTGTGTGGAGGCATGATTGAGAACAGAAAAAACCACAAATGAATGCAAGAATAAAAAATTATCTGCAAATTCTAGTCAAAAAATAGGATCAAGAAGAAAACTAGCAGTTTTCTGCAGCTGGCCCCAAAGGGATCCCACGGGTGGAGAACAATGGCAAGGAGAAAGCAAGAAAATACAAAAAATATAAATGCCAATAACAAAATTCTATTATGACAGCAGAAATCTGTACTCGAATCCCAAAAACAGAAATCTTCCCTAAAAAAATTCAACAAATCTGGATAGCATAAATATGTGCTATGATACCAAAATAATAAAGGCAAAGATATGTGAGAGTGGGATTTCAACAAAACAGTAATCAAGAATCGTTGAGAACAATTATTAAGGCCAAGAACATCAAAAGAAATATTATTGAAGTAAAGAAAGAACGAAAATACACACCGAGAATCCTCCAAACATAAAACTTAAATTCATCCCACGAGCTGATCAAGTATCTTGCCTCCCTCCACTAAAACAATGCTAGGCTTTCCCCTCCAAACATAACCCTACAGCCATGAGTTTCTTTTCCCCATTTAGTCATTCAACGTGAAATATCGCTCCACCCGGTACACCCACCCATGTGTGTCTTCCCCTCAAAGATCAGCATCATCAACTTCCTAACTCTAGCATCTCCACCCCAAGTTCCTCTCCCTCTGGTGTTTCCACCATATACCTACGATAAAATTCCCTCCTTCAATCAGTCATACCCCAACCTGGCTTCTCTTATTCCTTTTTCGTACTCCATACCCCTTGCATAATCCCTTCTCCATGTTCGACCCAACCCTATCCCTCGGAAATCTCTAATCCACTCTCATCGAAGCCATAAGAAGAGGTTCTTGAAGGGGAATGTTTTTTTCCTCATGTTCATCTTGTTTTTCGATTTATCCTATGACTCTCCGATAAACTCTTGGTTAGGGTTTTGAAGTTGAATTGTCGGCGGTGTTTGAGATTGCATCTTAATATGCCTCCTCATCATCTCCTCCAAGCCTTCAAATCGGTTTTCAATGGAGGAAAACCTTTCGTCTATGGTTGAAAACTCTTCCTCTATCTCGAATTTAAGTTACCATATTTCTTCTTCCAATCTCTCGCTTCAAAAGCATACACTTTCCTTGTTGTCCTTTCTCCCTGTAAGAATTTTTATCGGGGAGGCAAAATCATATACCCCTAAATCCCATCTTCGCTTCCCAGCTAGCTCTTAGCTCGGCCGTATCGCAAGCCAGTGATCCTAGATCATGTTGTCGGCTATACCATGTGATCCCATCATTGCCGTCGAAAAAAGGAACATGATTCTGTCACTAAGGCATGTATGCCGCGATCCCGTCGATGCTTCCTGAAGGCTGGTATGTCGCGGTCCCTTTGGACATCCCGACCGACTCCAATCGTGAATGTTTCATAAGGCTTCGATCACATGTTTCAAGTACACCGTGATTCTAACGTTACTTTCGATCGATCATGTCAGCGTCACAAGATAGTATGCCGCGATCCCATCGATAGCTTCCAGCTAGAGCTTATCGTGACTAGATTGTGTGATCCCTCCCGATAGTCGTTTCCCATATTGTTCAAATTGCGGACTCATGCACGCAATCCGTCGTCGCCTTGGTGAAGGAAGCATTGATTGTTGCGATCTCGTGGTTTTTTATCCCGATTTGGAACTCCGAAGTCGATCGTCATTTGTTTCCAAAGATTAATTGCCCTGATACCACTTTAATACAATCTAAGAAGATTTTTTTACAAAAAAATAGGGCAAAAGAATATTTTATTGTGGGAATATCAAACAACATAACACAAATACATAAGATAAACACCTACAATTTGAGAGGTAGCCAGGTAGGTGATCTCTCCCAAATCTGACAATTCAAGAAGTAGGTGATCTCTCGAAAATTCTACAATTAGTGAGGTAAGAAATCTTGCCCAAATCCTAACCCTAAGACTCAAGACAACAATCTCATGAATCTTAACCCTAAACTATTATGCCCTATTTATACGAAATAATAATAAATAACAAAAAACTAAATTTTTCTTAGACCAGTAATAGACAAAATTTCCCTTAGGCACTGGAGTAACAATTTAAAACCTTTTTTTTTTTTTTGGAAAATGATCAATGTTAGTTGAGAAAAATAGGAGAAGATGATTACTCAATTCCTATGTATTTGCATATCTAACAACTAAACTCCAAATTTTACATACATGCTTACACATGCATGAAGAGGTGTATTTCACATTTTAAAAGTTAAAATAGCGGTATTTTTTAAGTGATATGAAAATTTGGGTGGTTTAAATGTGAAAAGTAAAAACTTGACGTTAGATATGTAAATAAAATAGGAATTGGCTTGTATGTATGTAAATGCCCCTTTCTACAATTTTTCGATGAAAATAATAGATGCATACAGATGATGAAGATGATTACTCAATGATGTAACAGAGATCTAAAAACAACATTAGCGTAAATTTACCTGGATGAATGGAGCAGGTGTTTGATGGTAATCATATGCTTTTGGAAGTCTTCTTTCAGCCACTTGTTTGATAATGCTAACAAAACTGACAACCAGGTCCTTGTATGAGTTTACATCAGCGGTGATAAGATCAAAGAGGGGACACAATGCTGCACCCATGACTCCAGGATCATTATCAGAAAGCCTCTGCAAGAACCAAAAAATGAAGCAGCAATAATCATTTAATGCAAGAATTATTTGGACCAAGAATAACAAATAAATAACAAACTAATAAGAATTTTATTTGCTTGTAAATACATCTTAAAAAAAAGCTAAAATAATTAGCAACAAAAATTTCAATAGCATGCAAATGACTATGAAAAAAGAAGCAGATATTTTACAATAAAAACTTTCTTTGGCAACTTTTATGCTGTATTTGCATCCATTGGTATGCCTTCATAAACAATCTCTTGTTAAAATTTTTTTATGTCAGATAAACAAATTACTGAAATTTGTGGTAACTGATGCTACTACATGATAATAAACATCTGCAAAATAAAGACCAAATAAATGCTCACAACTTTCTCCTTCATTCAGCACCTTGTCCCCTCTATTTCACCTTTCAACTGCATGATACAACAAAGTACTGAATTTAAGGTTTGGATACCGTTTACAAGGAATCTGCAACCCTTAAAGCATTCAATGCCACTTCTTTAGATGGCCAAAAACACAATGGGATGCCAACAACAAATTTAACACCTAAACTATTAAACTTTGTATACTTAGAGGTTATAAGGGAATATTTTACATTACAAAGAATGTAATTTTCATTTTATTCAAATGTATATCAAGATCAATGTGTCAGCATTGGTCTATGATTATTTGCTATCTAATAAATCTTTACATCTTCCAAATAGCTTCAGCTTATATTCTAGAAGCCAAGTTAATCAATACATACACCCGCCAATGGACAAGCATGAAAGGCTCCTAAGTCCTTGTTATGAGTCCTTAGCTTAGTCTGTCGGGTAAATTTTAGTGTGCCCCCTGCTTCTGTCAACATGTCAATCAATAAAAAAACACATGTTGATTTTAAGCATTTATCATGCGAATGCACCGTAAGCACATACCCAATAGAAGAACAAAGGAAAATTTATGAGGCGGGGGCAGATTCTTGAATAATTTTGTTTTATAATTACTATATAATCCAAGCATCTCATTAATGAAGCTCATAAAAATCTAATTAGCGCCATCTTTCTCATTGAATATAGTTACTAGTGGAATTACTTATAAGCACAAAAGGTAACTAAATGTTGTTTGTAGCGAATAGAATAAACATCTCATTTTAAAAATTGATTTGACATAATCACGATGATATCAATCTCCTAAAAAAGTGTGTTGTATGATCTCTTATATTTTTGACGTGTATTGAACATGCAACTTAGAAAAGATACAAACAATTAATATCATCAATATTTTATCATAATCCCTCAATAACGAAGATTACATGAGTTTATATCATTTTCCTTCCCCAATCTCCTCAACCTCTATCCAGGTCCTCAACCTCGCTATTAAATTTCATCAATAGCCCTCCAATCCATGCTTAGAGAAAAACCATTAAAATTATAAGTATTCTTGCTTTCTTTTGTATATAACTAGACTCTGCAATCAATAATCCCAAACATCTCATTTTACTCAATCAAAATGTTAGTCTTTACAAAATAGTTTTTTCCTTGTTATATAGGAGCTTTGCACTACAGCAACAACAACAAAACCTTTATCCCACTAAGTTGGGTCGGCTACATGAATTCTTTTTCTCCATTGCATCCTATTTATTGTCATATTTTCATTTAATTCTAATAAATTAAGATCATTTTTTATACAATAAGCCCAAGTCATCCTAAGTCTACCTCTGCCTTTCTTAACATAAGTCGAATATAAAACATCTACTCTTCTAACTGGATTATCAGTGGTTGACGTTTAATATGACTAAACCATCTAAGACAACTCTCTCTAATTTTGTTTGTCACTGGAGCTACACCAACTCTATCATAGATATATTCATTTCACATTTTGTCTCTAAGTGTAAAGCCACTCATCCACCTAATCGTTCTCATCTCGGTAACACTTAACTTAGTTTTATGCTTCTCTTTTAAAGGCCAACATTTAGCATCATATAGCTTTGCACTAAACTTAAGAAAATCATCCCACCTTCACTGAGCATGAACCATCCAAGCAACCAATTAGGAGCTCCACATAGAAAAAACTTTCTACCCGAAGCAAGATGGAAGTTACTCAACAACATTAAGAAAGAAAAAAATCAAGAGAAAAATTGATTGTCTCTAGAAATGAAATAGAATGCTTCAAACATACATAATTTATACATTATGCCCTTCCAATACAAGCTAAATTATCATCATCATGAATAGCTTAACCAGCAACTTCAGATCGGTTTTTTGGAGCCTCGTTGTAAATTCATTTTAATTGAGTGCTGCACGAGAAGTTAACTCTATGTCAGCCACAATATTTGCTACATTCTACAAATCATTTCGCACAGCTTCTACTTGCGTTGCAATATTTGCTACATGTGACCAACATATTCAATTAGAGTAAAATAATTCAAACCATTATCCCAACCAGACAAGACATCCACAGCGATTCTAGCTACATCAAACAATGTTTGGGAAAAAAAAAGTATCTTAAGACTAAATACAGAGACAACAGCTCCGATACACTGCATTCTACCGTAAAGCCATTTTTTGTGCCATACCTTCCTGAAATGTTGGAGGAGATGAGCTACCGAAGCTGGTGCACGCTGGTAGAATCTGTGAAGCGCCATGATTGCCTTCTTCCTTACAGCCTCCTTGGAATGGCCAAGAAGCTCCACTACCTGCGGCAACACGGCTGGGATGGTCTCTTCGTTGATGAGTTTACAAACCGCAGTCAGGGCTGCGCAAACCACCAAATAGTTGTCAGACCTCAAATCCTTCTGTATGGTGTTCACGATGAGGATGATGAGATCATGATCCTCATTTAAGAAGAGCGTGACGGCAAGATAACCAGTTCTTTTATGGGAAATGTTGTCATCATGAGTCATCTTCACAGCGTGAATATAACCAAAGGAAGCATCATGACCGAGCATCTCGACATAGACCAGGCGTATTATGTACTCCTTCATCTTGCGGCGAGTAACGTCCGGTTCCGCTATCCGGCGTTTTAAGGTCTCGATCTCACGGAGGACGATACGGTCCTCTTCTGCCTTCGAGCGTGCCTCGCCAATGGACTTCACTAGGTCCAGGAACTCCTTAGACTGGCCCCAGCCTCCCTGCGAGCCCATTGCGAGCTCCCTCCCGATCGTCTTCAACTGCTCCATCCTCGATATACCAACAACCGTACAGCTTCAATCCGACGAGGTCCAGATCTAAGAAGAAGGATAATAAAAAATTAAAAAATATAAAAAAAGAGTCAAGAAGCAAAATTAAAACCGGAACCGGAAACAATTCGATACCTTTGATGCGAAGCTATCCAACTGCGCTACAAAAAAATCTCAAAGCCAATTCGTTTCTAGGTCGGTGTATCGAATAACTCGACCCCTCCGTTCCATTCCCTGCAAATTATACCTACCAGCCGATGCCACTTCGGTAACGGCCGTGAACTGTCCCTGCGGCACCGCAAGCTCCTGGACCAATACCTTAAACCAATAAACTCTATCACCTCAAATACCTACGCCAACTTATCCAGTGCTACAAATCCTCTCCCCCTCGCCGCCGATCTCGTCCGCCGTCCGCTTTTAACACACTGCCCTAGCAGCAGAGGATCGGAAATAAACGATAAAATGGGGAAGAGGGGCACCAAACAGGGACAAGAAACTCGTTTTTTTTTTCTTTCTAAAACCATCTACTCTTCAATTTTAACAAATGAGATTTTAGAATTAATGAATAAACTAAAGAATATAACAAGAGAAAAATCAATCATTCACAAATATATAATTCATGATGATTCCATAAAAAATGATTATATTTATTTTTAGATCGACAACTTCGAAGCATGCATATTCGCTACACGAATTCGTGAGAGAAAAAGAGAACCGAATGACTTGTAATGATTTAGGATTAGTTTAAGAGGACGTCTCATTTTAGTTTCGTCGTAGAGACAGTCGAGAGAATGTTGTTGTTTGTTTGGCTGATTAATTTTTATGAGAAGTGTGTCTAATTGAACCTCATTCATTACCTCTTTGAGATTGCGAAGTCCGACCTTCATTCTACTTTTTCAAACTCCAATTTGCTATTTTCAAAATGAAAAAGTCCAAAATGCCCTCAAATGTGTCTCCTTCTAAGACTCCACAGAGGCTACTTCGAAGGCGAGAATTGAAGCAATCTGTACCTGAGTTCTGCATGTGGAGTTTTCAATGGTTGCAGTAGATTTTAGGTTTTAAAATATTTAATTTTTATTCGTTATAAAATTTATTAAAATCCCAACTCATATAAATGTTTATTAACTTATTAGATTTTGTAGAAGTTGGATATTATCATGTTCAAGAACACATAACACGTCGAGTATAACTGAATGAGCTTTAATAAAATTCTATAAATAATTTATCAGTGTTAAAAATGAGGATAATAATTTAAATCTATTTAGGCTATTATAATCTTTTATATTTAAAAAAGTTATAACTAACATCATTAAAAAGCATATATATTTTTTCAAATTCAAACGTTAATATTGACTTTAGCAATTATCACTTTATATCGCTATTTATTTTAAAGTTATTTTTAAACGAGTTTTTTTAAAGAAGAAGCTCCCCAAAACAAAACCTTAATATCAGTAATAGATTTAGGACAGAAGGCTAAAAACTTTGGAAACTTGAAACTTAAATAGTGACATCCCAACATTTTGAGAGGACTATGTCTATGATCCAGAAATGATGCATATGCAAACAATTTACACATGACATTAAATACATGCAATATGCATTACATTTTTCATTGGAATGTTCTACAAGAGATCTTACCACCTAAAAAGGAATAATTTTTAGAGCAAAGAGAAATAATAATTTACAAGGGATATTTGACATTGGCAAGGTATGCGAGAAATTGATGTTGCAATAGGGCTTTATGCACAATAGTATGGTTGTAATTTCAAGCAAGTGTTGTAGATGATCATTGGAGATATACTCAACTTTTTCAAGAGGGCGGCTTTAGAAACACTGAAGCTCATTTATGGTGATTCTAGTTATGCCAAAAGAAATACAAATGAGAATATTTATCTAATGACTTGTGAACTTTTTTCAGTAGAATTGATCGATCCCAATAGATTTCTTAAGTATAAATGTGTTAAAAAAAGATATGATTACTCAGTTGTTGATGTTCACTTGTTCATCCTAGAGTGACACGAGGATGATCAGGATATCATTCTAAAGTTTGAATATGGTATACACTCTCCCTTTTGTTTTGAAGCTTATAAATAATTTATGGATTTTTGAAATGAACCTTCATTTCAAGTAATCTTTCTTATTTAAATTTATAAGCTTATATAAAATTTCTTATATGATAATAGTTCTAAAAGACAGCTTGATTATAAGCATATTTGATTGAGTAAAGGGTTTTGTCTGGAAATGATAAGGCGAAGGAAAATGCTCAACAAAAGTTAAGAATGATCATATCAGAGAGAAGGGGTGTCTAGTGATGTGAAAGTAATAGACATCAAGTCCTTATTAGAGACAAAAAAATCACCAAAGAAGGGAGAGGAGAAAGGCATGGATCCTAAAAACAAAAGTGAAAAAAGTGGCGTTTGTTGGGAATTGATTGAGGTGGTCAGTTCATCTTAAGGGTAATAGATCTATCCACTTATATGGATGCAAGAATAGGCGTACATGTTGATGCTTCAAATAAAGATATTATTGTAAACAAGAACAGTTAGTTCTAACTGTAGAATGACTAATGTGAACATTGAAATGTAATTTCATGTATTATAAAAAAAAAGAGAGCTAACTAGCGTGATTTATTCAAGAGTTTCAAATAAAGAAACAAAATTGAATGGAAGAATTAATGAAGGGGTTTATAAGTGGAACAATTAGCCAAAATAATGTAATTTAAGTAGGAATGGAGATCTATTGATCGATCTTCAGGAATGCTCAAATTTATCACAACTATTGTCTATGTATCTTTCATGATGAGGAAAGAGCATATCTTTCATGAAAGTCAAACTCGAAGTAAAATTCATATTGTTTGATGGTGTTTCTAAAAAGAAAGCAAGATAAAGCTAAAGACAAACCATTATTATTTATTAACATGGATGAGTACAAAATGCTTGAACCACCTAACACAAGCAAGGGTGTGCACGAACACACACACACTTATCAATGTGTATATATATGTACATATATATATATATATATATATATATACATATATATGTGCACATATATACATGTGTATATATATATTTATATATATATATACACACACATGTATATATGATACATGTACATATATATGTATATACATGTACATATATATGTATATACATGTACATATATATGTATATACATGTACATATATATGTATATACATGTACATATATATGTATATACATGTACATATATATGTATATACATGTACATATATATGTATATACATGTACATATATATGTATATACATGTACATATATATGTATATACATGTACATATATATGTATATACATGTACATATATATGTATATACATGTACATATATATGTATATACATGTACATATATATGTATATACATGTACATATATATGTATATACATGTACATATATATGTATATACATGTACATATATATGTATATACATGTACATATATATGTATATACATGTACATATATATGTATATACATGTACATATATATGTATATACATGTACATATATATGTATATACATGTACATATATATGTATATACATGTACATATATATGTATATACATGTACATATATATGTATATACATGTACATATATATGTATATACATGTACATATATATGTATATACATGTGTACATATATGTATATACATGTACATATATATGTATATACATGTACATATATATGTATATACATGTACATATATATGTATATACATGTACATATATAATATAAAACAACTCAACATATATATGTACATATATATGTACGTAGATACATGTACATATATGTAGATATATATGTACATATATATGTACATATATATGTACATATATATGTATGTACAGCGTACTCCGGCCTGTTGGTTAGTATTCACGGTCTAAGACCCTTCAGGTCAAAGGTTCAAATCCCCTCTGACATGTTTGACCTTAAGCAGTTGGTACTCGAACCCCAAACCATAGGGGACTTACAACTGATAAGCAGATGCCCGACCAACTAATCTGAGTACGCGGTGCATGCATATATATATATATATATATAT
>NW_018164486.1:184128-184346 GCF_001263595.1 Phalaenopsis equestris | reverse complement strand
ATATATTATGTGTGCGTGTTGTGTGTGACACTCGCCGTGACTTTTTTGGTTGGCTGATGTGTTGTCAGTCGTGAGTCCTATGGGGGTCATGGGTTCAAGCTCGTCTGAGTGCATTTGACTTGCAGCGCATGATCGAGTGTTTAGGCGCATTGAAAGTGGTTGTGGGCTCCTATCATAGCCTCCAGTCATTCTTGATATATATATATGTATATATGGGA
>NW_018164486.1:183126-183495 GCF_001263595.1 Phalaenopsis equestris | reverse complement strand
AATTCATATATAAAAGCAAAGTCATACAAACTACAACAAGTAAATAAACTTATCTCTAATTTCTCCCCAAGCAAACTCCTCGAAGTTCCTCTGAATCTCTTCATTTCCTTACAACACACAGAATTCCTCTTCGAAGCGGCAAGGAGGAAGAAATCTCTCATTTTCCCTCTATTCTTATAATCTCTCGAAGAATTCCTCACAATTTTGGCACTCGCTAACCTCCAGGGCCTCTCCAATTTTCAACAAAATTTCTCTTTTAAAGTTGTAGATGAGTTTTCCCAAGAGTTGCCTAAGCATCCCTCCAAAATTTGTTCTCATCCAATGCATTGTTGGACATAACCACCGAGCTCGCCGTCGGCGGCCTCGAGG
>NW_018164486.1:134805-182971 GCF_001263595.1 Phalaenopsis equestris | reverse complement strand
TTGTAATTAAATCTGTAGTCTCAGTAAAATTTCACCGTCGGCACCCTCGTTCAAATTTTCACATTTTGGTCTTTTTCGCTCCAAATTCGCTCATGTTTGCATCTTTTTTCTCGAATGACCCTAATTCATTATTCCTGCAACAAAACATTAAAAATATTTTTCTTTAAAGTGTAATATCATAAAAAACAGTGTAAAATAGGTATGAAAATCTCAACATATTTTCCTTTGGTCAGACCTCTATTTTCTCTTCCTTTCGATGGGATCTTCACTATTTATTTGGCAAGTATAAGTCTCATCTATATGATCTCTACCTTTATAGATCATAGGACTTAAAGTTTCTTTCTTTTTACCTTAGGGCTACCGAGGTCTTCTTGGATGATGAATTTCACAGATTGATGACAAGGAGTCTCTAGTTATGTTGTGTCGACTACCTTCATGAGCAAATAGATTTAGGGTCCTAATAGCTTGGGATGACGGATCTGTGGTATCCTAACTAAACTATCTCCATCTGATTAGGATTAGTTTATCTCTTCTTTGTTGAGCCCTTTTGAGCCCTGTCATCATTTTGACACATTGTTGATGTCTTCTCGTAGGCCTCGATTGCGGATAGGGTGCCGCCCTGATTCACCCTCTGCCCATATGGCTCGGTTAGGCCCTGGAAGCATAGTGTGGACCCTATGAGTCGACTTAGTTATTTCGTAGGCCTCGTATGTCGATGAGCCACACCCATTTGGGACGTGAGAGATTCACTCTCTGCTCTATGGTTTAGCGAGAGCTTTGAAAGCATTGAGATGCTCGTGAAAAATTACCACTTTTGGTGACCTATTTAACGATCTTGATATTGTAAGCAGGTCTCCTTTTATCGAGAGTATTTTTGTGCATGCCTCAAGATCTAATTAATCAAAGAAATACGTTCTTTTGGGAATGCACTTGACCACAAAACAAAAATTTTCTTTTAGGTTATCTAGTTATGGGTGGCTTATGTAGGGATTTTTTTCATGGATATCGTGTGTTCATGTATTTCGATCTGATTTTATTTGGACGTATATTCTCCACCTATCGCATGAGGATTACCGTATATAGACGCTGATATTTCCTTTTAAAATTTGTTTGTCTATTTTCATCGTATATCTCATCTTTTCCAATTCCTCTCCTCTTCGGATTATAAGAGATCATTTCTATGATCTGGGATGGATATTTATTTGGAAAGAAGCATCATACGAAGATGAGACATATATAAACAAACTAGTGATTTTGAGCTTTTAAAAAGAACCGAAAACATAAGCAACATCAGAATTTTTGTTTGTTTTAACTCTGAAAATGCACTTATGTGGATTCAACCTCATGTCATATTTTTCAAGTGTTTTGTTGGTTTCTTTTAAATATTTAATGTGTTATTCTAGTTTGTTGTTTTTTTAGTAGCACATCATCAACACAGACTTCAATATATTTTTTTTTTCATAAAAGATTACATCTATCATCCGATGGTAGGCATCCCGAGCATTCTTAAGTCCAAAGGGAATTTTATTATAGCATAAAACTCCCTCTCTCGTGATGAAAACTATCTTTTTGGCATTAATTGGGTGCATCTTTAATTGATGGCACCCCGAGAAAGCACCCAAGAAGCTTAGAATGGGTATCCAGCTGATGCATCCCTTGCACATCGATTCGTGGTATAAGGAAGCCATCTTTTGGGCAGATTAAGTTCAGAGTAGTAAAGTTGACGCACATCCACCACTTAACATTAGCCTTGCAAGCCATCACCACATTCATCACCCAATTAGGGTTTTTTAGATTCTTGATGTTTCCTAGCTCTAGTAACTTCTAAATCTCTTCTTTGATTGGCTTGGCTAAGGCTATAGCCCCCATGCTCATTTTTTGTTTGATGGACTAAGTTAATGGATTAATGTTGGGGCGTTGGTATGCCACATCAATAGAAACTCCAAGCATTTCTTTGGTCGACCAAGAAAAGACTTCACAATACTCTTGGACGGTCCGAATGAGTTCTTCTTTGATACCTGCATCAAAACCATACTTATTCAAAAAGACTTACAATCATCACCAAGTCTAGTTAGGACTTTCTCTATGAGTTCATTGGTCACGAGGCTGCTTGCTGATTGTGTTTCCGAGTCCAAAGGTTCCTGTTATACACTACAAACAGCTGGTAAGTGGCAAGCGTGTGATTTTTCCTAGTTTAGCCATACAATGATGATTTTTCCATCGCCAGAAAACTTTACTCCTAAGTAACATGTGGAGACAATCATCTTAAAGGCATTTAGTAGGGCCATGCAATGATTGCAATATGAAATCAACCACGGTGGTGAATTACCTGTCACCTCTCCCCAAGTGATGGGTAGTGCCAAAAAACCCAAAGTCTCTTTTATTTCTTTGTAGAAACCATATAGTGGTCAAATAGTAGTCGTGAAGCACTTGACCTAGAGGCTCAAATTATTAAAAATTGATTTGAAAAAGATATTCACCAAGTTGCTAGTGTTATTGAGGATGCTTCCCACCTGGAAGTTGTTTATAAGAGCAGTAACAACAATTGTATCATTATAATGGTTATCTTTCAATCGTAAGTATTCATCGGTAAATGTGATGGGCAAATGTTGTGTGACTTGTTATAGGGATCAAGTGACCAAACATGACTTGCTTGTTTGAAGTCTTTTTATATTTGCCCATTGGGAGGCCTGTGTCCTATCTCTCCGCACCCAAACCACACCCCATCCCTCCCATTTTAGGATGGAAGGAACGACTCTCATGATATGGATGGAGTAAGCCTGAGATGACTCTTCTTTACTTTCTATCATCAAGACCTTCCTAGGTCATTGGTCGCTAGCATCCAACATAAAGAACTCTTTAAGCTTACAAGCCTGAATCAACACTTTGACTTAAGATTGGAGGTGCTGCCATTTTTCTTTGTCATGCCCATGGTCTCGATGATAAACATAATATTTTTTTTTGTCTCAGGAGTATCACTCGACCTTCACAGGTGTTGGCTTCCGGAAATAATGCTTATTCTAAATGGCTTATAAGATCTCTACCATTAAGACACTGAGTGAGTTGGTTGAGGAATATGATGTGTTGATGGTAATGGTAATGGCCACTCCAGGTATCAATCCACTCTCTATCCTCGGTACGGTGTCCTCTGTTGATCTCAGTGTGTAGTCTTCTTCGAAAAGTATGTCTCTCGTTGAGGGAGTTTTTCTTTATACAGTGGGCATATTTCTGGTCATAGTGGATGACTGGACCTCCATTTTTTGTTGTGAAAACTCCTTATATAAAGGATTTGACATGACAATTTAGACCTCTAGGAGACTGCAAATAAGTTGTATTCTCTTATCGAAATATGGTCATTGGCAAGCTCCAGTGGCTCTAATAACGTTTTAAGTCATTGCAGTCACAAAGCATACCAGAAAGGGCACTTTCTCAACCCTTGGGTGAGTGCTTGTGTGTGACTATGGGTTTCAAATATCCTACCTCCAACATCTCTTTCTGGAATCCAATTATAAACGAGCACATCAACTCCTCTCTCTCATACTGTACTTGCATTATGGCTTGAGTGTCTTTGTAGCTTTTGGGTGCTAAAAAACTGTCACGAACATCCTCTTGAATTCCTCGATTGAGGTGATTATCCTAGGTGGCAGATTATTGAACCACCGAAGCACAAATTCTTTCAGGGTCATAAAGAGGAGTCGACACTTCAGAGCATCATTCATCCTCACTAGGAAAACCGTAGACTTGAAAGAGGTGATATGGTAGGTCGGATAAGTCTTCCCTTGATATGGCACTAGGGTTGGGATTTTGAATCGCTCAGGTGCTTCAGCCTCGACAATCCGTCTGGAGAAAGCATTGTCGAGGGCTAGCCGACGAGCGCCCACACATCTTCTCCATCTCGCGTCTGAGACATTGATCTAGTGTTGCCAGGGTGATATGTCTAGTCACTCACACCTGGAATTGGGGAGCAGATCGTTAGTTGGGCCACCGTTCTGCTCTTTGTAGTAGCATTTTCTTATCAATTTCCCCATCTGATCTTTGAGTTCTTATATCCATTGGGTTACAAAATCCTTGGTACACTCCATATTGTCTGCATTCTCTTGAATACTTTACGTATCTTGAGATGCTCCTCTTGTCGTTGGTGACATGATTCCACGTTCATCACACCTTTCGTTTTGTTGAACCTAGATTTTTCTCATAATCAAACTCGAGGAATAGAACGTGCCCATCGAAAGAGAAAAGAGAATCCTTGAATTTCTATTAAGATTCCTTAATCAGATGAAAAAGAGAATGCCCCTCATGGTGCACAATACCTCCTATTTATAGAAGCCAAACCTCTCATATTTTGGAGGAAAACGTTACACCATTTCAAATAAAGAGAATTAACACCACAAGGATCCCTTAGTGGGGCCTATACAATTACAACTTCCCCTAAATCATGGAATATGTGTATTCCTAAGGACGGGGAAGCATGTCCCCTTCCAATATTGTTTGGGCCACCCTAGCTTTGAATTGCACTATCACTCAAGTTAGTCTCATCTGCTTGTTATCGGGCGTTTATGTCCAATCAACCAATTCTTTGACGTGTCTTAACCTATCAGTTAGTCTAGTTCATAAATCCGAGACTCGTAATTGAGAGTTGGTTGGCTGATAGTGAGGTTAACTCACTTTTTGTCCAATCACCCCTTCCATATTGACTTCGGGATTGCACAGCTCTCGTTGCTTCTTTGGTCATGAAGGGAGGGCCGCCCAACTTAGCCTGGTCGACTGATCATGTTGTTCAGTCGCCATAATTTAAGACCCATAACTAGGGGACTTGGCACCTAATATTAATATTTACTCGCCTTTTGTCAAATCGCCCCCTCCATATTGACTTGGGGTTACACAGCTTGCATTGCCTGTTTTTGGAGGGAGGGCCACTCAACTCAAGCTAGTCAACCGAACCTGTTGCTCAGTCGCCATGTCCCCTTTGTCTGGTTGGTTCGATCAGACATTTATGAGACTATTTTTTGCCATAAAATTGCCTATATAAGGCCCAAAGAAAATGTGGCGTAGGTTGATGCAATAATCCCAAATCCATAACAGAATTCGTGAGCTTGGAGTTTCCTTAATAAGAATCTGGTGCTTGCTGACATACCCACTTTCCCATGCTTCGGCGTTTGGCATTGTAAGCGCTCATTTTGCTCCAATTTATCTTAACAACAAATTAATCAAAATAAGTCATAAAATCAAAATAAATAAACTGCAAATAAATAATTTGCATATCTAACACGTCAATAAAATAATTTGTTATACAAATATACAATATTATACATAATTCACGGATTACCTCCAGGCTAAAGATTCGTTTTTGGGGCATTTGCACACATACCACAATTCTTATGTATTTACATATTAATCTTTCATATTTACATACATAACAATCTCATCATTTATATCACATCAAAACTATCACTACCACCAACCTTTTAAAAGTTAACTAAGCCTTCTCATGCAAAGTTCATAACACAAATATTATGAATGTAAAAATCAAACTTGAGGCGTTAGATATGCAAATGCAAAGGAATTGTGTGGTCTGTAGGGCTATCAAAACGGCTCGTGTTCGGCTCATTCGCTAAGTTAATGAGTCGAACACGAACAATACAACCAAATATTTGTTCGTTCTTGTTCAGCTCGTTTTGGCTCGAAATACTACTAATCAATTACATATATATCTTTAATGAGTAGTATTTTTAAAAAAATTAATTGACTGCAAGGCTACAAATCAATTAAAAGTATTAATGAAGAAAATAAAATAAAAATTATTAAACTAGATTCAAATGATGTTTTAAATCTTGCTTCAATCCTTAACATCTTATGATTATGTGATTAGGTGTGTCAAAATGACTCTTTGTTTGTGAATGGCTCGTGTTAGGCTCGTTCCGAACACGAACACACTTTCTGGGCTCAAAATATAAACGAGCCGAACAGGAGCTAAGCCTGGGCTCGCTCGTGTTCGCCTCGTTTACACCCCTAGTGGTCTGTGTGTAAATTCCTCTTTTTTATTTCCATTTTAAACCTTCAACATTAAAAAATGCCTGCAGACAAACATAAATTTTTGCACAGAATACAGATTGACATTGATAACATAATATTAAACTCCATTTCCTAAAAAAAACAAAAAAATTAAATTAATCAGCAAACATTTCAAAATAAAACTCACATCTACAGAGTATTCACCGAGTGCAGTTGCTAATCTATACTACACCTTCACACGGTAGAACGAAAGGCTTTATCTACAAATTCAGATCTGAAACAGACGGCTTCTTCAATAACGATTGGCCAGATGAAAAAGCCGTCAATTGCAGCAGATCCCTCATTCCAATTCCTTTGCGAAATCAATGTTATCAACAAAAACCTGCAAAAGACAAACATTCCATGCAAAAGATTCAGCCCAGAATAAATTCATAAAATCCATTGACAGGATCAGAAAGCTGGAAATGCATTTACATATCTAACACGTAAACTTCAATTTTTACATATATACCACCTTACGTATGAATAAAAGGGTGTATATAACTTTTTGAAAGTTAAAATAACGGTACTTTTGATGTGATATGAAATATTTGAGTAGTATAAATCTAAAAAAAATAAAGTTAAGTGTTCTATAGGTAAATACATAGGCATTGGGTGTATGCATGTAAAAGCCCAAAAAGTGATTTAAACCCAAAGAAATATACATGTAGCTCGCTTGGCTTAGCCGTTGAGAATTTTGTTTCTAACCACAAGGTCCTGTGTTTTAAAGCCCACAGTGATGCACGTGGATTTATATATCTCACATCAAAACTTTCATTTTTACTCGCATAGCACCCAATTCTTTCATATCACATCAAAAATAGCACTAATTACACTTATTAATGGTCAAAACTATCTTTTAATACATAGCTAAAGTCATAGGCCTGTAAATATGGAAGTTTAGGTATTAGATATGCAAATCCATAAGAATCGAGTGTTAAGTATGTAAATTTTCTAAGAAAAAAACAAATCAAGATATACCATAAAAATCAGTGTAAGAATCGAGTGCTAAGTATGTAAATTTTCCAAGAAAAAAACAAATCAAGATATACCATAAAAATCAAAATGCCAAAAACAAAAAATAAAAAAAACAGGTAAGAAAGGACATCAACTCAAACCAGGAAACATAATATCAGAACCTATTCATCATCAAAGCCACAAGCAGCAGTATAAAAGTGATGATTTTTGCCAATATAATCTCAAATAGAAGCTTGACTTTAACAGTATACATATAAACATGAAAATAAAAACAAATGAAGATGAGAAATGTAAATAATAATATAAAAAACTTACTGCTTTCCAACCATCAGGATCAAGGCAAGCGGTGATCTTAGTGCTGATGCCAGGTAAAGGGCCTGGTTCCCGAGTTATCTTCCCACCATACAATTTTATAGCTTCTGCAGTTTTATACACATCATCGGTGCCTATAGCAATCTGGCAGGTCAACAAACATTCAGTCTACATAGATCATAGTAATAAGCACCAGGAGATGGAAATTCAAAAGAAGGCTGCAGAAATCAACATAAATTTAAAAAATTACAGATGCAATACTTTAGATCACAATAATTACAAGCATGCAGCTCATTCAAGTAAAGAAAAATGCAAGAAAAAAAAAACAAAAAACAAGAACAAAAGTAAGATTTACATGCATGCCCTTAATTCCTTTATATTTACAAATCTAACACCTAAACTTCAATTTTTACATGTACGTCACCTTATATATGCATGAAAATGTGTATTTCACTTTTTAAAAATTTAAAATAGTGGTAATTTTCATGTGATAACAAACATTTGGGTGGTATAAATGTACAAAATAAAATTTAAGTGTTAAATATGTAAATACATAGAAATGAGTGGAGTGGTATGCATAAAATAAAAATAAAAAAATTATGCAGCAGCTTGAAGTGGAATTATTACCTGTGCGTAGGCATTTCCTTTGTCATATTCTTTAACTCCGTAGTTGTATGTCAACTCCAATACAGCACTCTTGTCTTCGGGACCATAACCCATCATTGCAATGGTATACTGGAAACAAATAAATCTTGAATATTAACAAAAACCCATTTATAAACTAAACCGTGATCATATCAAAAAAGAAAAATATCTACACTCGTAGCCAAAATTAATCGAACACAATAAATTATAAGATAGTAAAGAAATTGAAAACGAAAAGGAACAGGTGGGGATAAAGAAACAAAATAGAATTCAATTATATGATTATCATCATTACCTAAGAATTTAATCATTGGTAGCACTAAAAAATACTTTCCGAGGAGAATGGCAAAGGGCAAGAGCCTGAGGAGATACTTACAAGATATCAAAGTCTAATGAAGTTCTATACGGCAAGAAAAAACAGTATCTTATAACTTTCAGGTTAAAAGATAGAATAATGCGATGAATGGACACAGTTTTATAAAATTAGAAAAGAGGCATTTACATGCATACCACCCAATTCTATGTATTTACATGTCTAGCCCAAAGTTTGATATTTACACTTATAACACCTTGGTGTCATAAATCAATGCCTGAAAAGGTGTATTTCACTTTTAAAATGATAGTAACGGTGATATTTTTGATGTGATATTAAAGATTTGAGCGGTCTGCATATAAATATGAATGATTAAGTGTTAGATATGTAAATACATAAGAATTGTGTGTTATGTATGTAACTGCCCAATTAAAAAATCACTCCACTTGTTATAATAGGGAAGCGGTCTCCTACGATCCAGCGATAGAGGGATTGGATGAGAAACAAGCCTCGGAAAGTGAAATCCCTTCCCGGTAGCCTGTAGTGGGAATTTCCCCATTACTGAATGAGACCAACTCTTGTGGGCCCCCATATTTATGTCTATTTTGAATTGAATTAAGACTAAATTTTGCTTGAGATTATTTATATGTTGTTAATTTCTATTTTTGGGTACTTTTGCTTGGTTTATGTTATTTGGAGATTTCCTTCTCCTTATTTTTGCTATTGAAGTGTTGTGTCCTTTAATTTCTCCCAGAGGGTATGTTTAGCCTGATTGGATCGAGGTGGTGATCTCTCTCAAACCTCCAAAATCTTCCTCCCTCTTCAAACTTGTTGTCTTTTGTTCTTCCTAATTAGAAATAAGGAAATTTGAAAGAAATAAAAATAAAACTAAATAAATTGGCTCGAGACATCATCTAGAGTGGGATGGCATCCCGCGATCATGGAGGAACCATGATCTCGTGGTAAGCGCTGATCCCGTATCACATCCCTGAAGAAACACTTTTCCCATCATTCTTCCCAACTAGGAGAGATCTCCTCTTCTTCTCTAGAAGGATCTGCATCCTATTGTCGGATGTTCATTCCAACAAAACATCAAAATAGATTTCTAAAGTTGTGACCCGCCACTTTTGTCTAGCTATCTGACTGTGAGTGCGTTGCTGAACTGAGTTGAAACTTAACACCCAACTATAGGACCTTAAGGAAATTGCTCAAAATTTCACACTTCTATTTGAAGTACATGTTTGACTGCTCTCAATTGTGGCAACCGAAGGGGTAAACTAAAGATCATAGAACCTTGAAATTCCTCTAGTGAGAGCCGCACTACCTCAGTCATTATCTTTTCCAAGGCACTATCTCCTAGAATCACCAAGGCTAGTTTCACTGGTGCCGCTCCATAGCACGTGGAAATATGATCGAGCCGCTAAAGTTCCTATCTTTGTAAAAAGTGCCAATCACGGTTGACTCCTTTTAATGTGGAAGTATAATATGCTTCCCTTCCTTCATAAGCAAGCAGGTATTTTTGCGACCATCATAAAATGTACCCTTATTAAATTGCTACGGTTGGCCCAAAAGAATGTTACATGCATCCATAGGTACAACATTACAACAAACATGATCTTGCAACTTTTCTCCAATAAAAAAACTCCACTGGGCACCTCCTATCAAAAGTTATCTTTCTCCTTTTTTTCAACCAGGTCAGGGAAAATGGTTAAGAATGCTTATGAGTAGTGAGACTCAATTATTCATTAGCTATGTAGAGACCCCATTTTCACAATTTTCTCCATCGATGATGAGATTGGATAGTTTTCTCTTCACGGTGCAACAAGTACTAAACATGTAGTAACAAAGCCACTAATGCTCTCTCGTGGGTTCAGTCTGAAGAACTTGTCAGATTACTAGCATTTGTCCCTCATTTGTAGGTAGCTAATATTCGTCTCCATTGTCCTCCTCTGGGTCTTCTCCCTCTGTCTCCTTCATTGAACCCTGTCCAGTCAAAGATATCACAATTTTGTTTGGACAATCAGAGGCAATGTGCCCAAAGTTGTGGCACATAAAACACTTCATTGCTGGGATGAATTTAAGAGTATTGACTATCTCCACATTTTCTCCACTTTTATGTGTTTCTCCTCTAGCGGGATCGGGTTAGGTGCTCCACTAGGTGTACTTTTATTGCTTGATCCTATGATTCAGCTATGTGTAAGGTGTGGCAATCATCTGGTGACATTATTGTTTCTCCACCTTTAATGCTAGGTCTACACATCTAGTAGGGACCAATAAGGTTGCAGTTGATCCATATTACTAATAAATGATCAGTCCTCCAAGATATAGTCACTGTGCTCCTTTGATTCCACCAATTCATATTTCAACATGAGTTGATCGAAGTCAGTTGTGTACTTCGCAAAAGTGTCTCTCTAGCGCAGGTTGTGGAGGCACAAAATACTTTTAGTAATGTGGGAAGTGGCGAAGCAAAACACTTTTAAAAGAGAAGGCACAAAATATTTTTTTTCAAACAACACTTTTCATTAGACTTGAGGTTGACATTAATTGTTTTAAATAAAAATTACCACCTTGCCCTTGAGCACCATCTACCCGTTGCCAAGGAAGACGGTATCGATGTGCTTACTTGAATCTAACAACAGGTTAGTCAGGTCGAGGCGGACCTCTAGCGTATGGGCATGGTGGGCTAAGTGCAACTTTAGGGTAGTGTTTGTGGCAGATAAAGATGTGAAAAACCTTGGGGCAGGGGATCATGAATGGTGAAAATTTTAGACATTCTTCTACATTTTAATATTGTCATTTTAGTTTGACAAGAATCTAATATATAAATAAATAATTAATTTTTAAATATTTATTTTAAAATAAATTTATATATTTAATAATTTATTGAATCAAAATTTACCTAAAATGCCATCACTTAATTTTCTTGTATTATATATGCAAACAGAGAAAAGTTTTTCCTTTTTTTTGTTCGACTAGGAGTTAAGAAAAACTTTGGAACTATTTGCATACCACTTGTCATATATTTAATTATCAATAAATTATTACTTGGGTTCTATTTTTAGCATGATAACATCAGTCAACTTATTTTTTAAGCAAAAAGAGTTAAATTTTAATAATTTTTTTTAACCAGACAAACTTTATGTTCATAGGTAATAGAAATCATTATCAATATAGAATTTATTTCTTTCGTTAAATATTTTTATTTTCAAGAATAGATAAATATACTCTAAAATTATGAATAATTTTAATTAAGCCCAATAAATTAAAAGTGGATTTATCTTGCATATTTAAACCCGTGGCCTGTTGGACTGATTTGAAATTGGGAAAAAAATTCTGAAATCACTGAAAAGATACATGCAATATGATACCCATCAATTCATTTTTCATATAATTAATTAATTACCACTGATTTGGATTATTATTATAGTTATTGTATCTGAATTAAGATTTTTATACAATTAATCAATTGTCATTAATTTGGATTATTAATATATGTATTATATCTTGGAGTGGCTAATCAAATAGCTGATTGAAAGAAAAAAATAAAAAAGTACTTGCAAACCTTCTACAAGCTCTTGTTTAGAGTTTTCCAGGGCGTCGAGAAGGGCCGGGGAGGAGAGTGGATTGCATATGTATGTAGGAGTGGGCCATGCTTTCGCAGGTCCAGTAAAATCAGCCGGAAGAACCTCTTTTGCGAACTCTAGGTGGATTGGGTTGTTGGGGAGGGGAGGGGAGGGGGCATGTGCCGATGAATGTGAGGGAAGTTATTTGCATTGCATCACACTTTTCATCTTAGACCACATGATGATCTTATTCTTCCCTTGCCTAATGTCAAATAAAGATAATTATAAAATAAATATAAATTTAGATATTAGGATTTGAATGAATTAGCATATTAAATAAAATAATTGATTGTTGATATATACATAAAATGACAACTTACGTAATAAAATAATTATTGTGAATATTTTTATAAGTATTAAATTAAATAGGGAATCAAAATAAAATATTGAAAATCTAAAAGCAAATCATACGATATTGAGGTAAGTATTCATGTCCTTATGTTATAATAATAATTTTGCTTTTTCTAGAACAAATATATTTATTGTTACTATCACTAGTTATATTAAAATCATTGCAACTCATGATTTATGATTCTATTAAATTTTTATTCATATTGTAGTAATGATATGCGCACTCGGCATTATCTAAATTATCATAGATATTGAATGTTACACAAGTATATTAAGTGTTCTGCAAATGAGAATAAACTAATCATTATTATATAGTGATTTTCATAGTATACTTGCATGTGAATGTTTAACTATAATGGAATTCGCCCGTTTATGATACTAGCGGAAAATGTTAAGATACCCGTACACGTAAATGAAAAGGATTGTTGATATTGATGTGTCTTAATTGACACAATTTTAGATAGTGCTCCTGTGACAGTTGTACAAATATAAAATAATATAAACATGTTACTAATATGATAAAATATATTTAATGTTATGAATTTATCGTAAAAAATCATATCTGGAATAGTAAATTATCTATTGTTATACTGATTTATATCATCTCTAACTAGCATGTGTATTGCTATCTTTTTGTTACATTACTATAGTTAAGAAGTATCAATATTCTCTTTTGTTATGTTACTGTAGTTTAGGAGTATGAGTATTCACAAACGTAGTTAGCTCACTGTGGTTTTAAACTAATATTTCAAGTTTAATTAATTGATTAAAATAAGAGTGACAATATGTATATATATATATAGAAGACGCTGACAACCTGACTTAAGGTAAATTTATATCATCTTTGACTAGCATGCATACTGTTATCTTTTTGTTATGTTACTATAGTTTAGGAGTATCAATATTCTATTTTTGCTATATTACTGTATTTTAGAAGTATGAGTATTCACTAATGTTAGTCAGTTCACTGTTGTTTTAAACTAATATTTCAAATTTAATTAATTGATTAAAATATCAACGACAAAAGAGTAAATGTTTACCAAAATGTAGACAACTTGACTTAAGATAAATTTATAATTGCTTTAATTTAATTTCTAGTGACTCTTTGATTTACCCTTTTTGAATCATTAATAGTGATAGATAATAAAAAATAGAAAATTTGATTAATACCATCCGACCATATATTCCCATCTTAGTTGATTCCAAGCTTCAGGTCGAGTCGTCCAAGCTTCGGGTCGAGTCGTGACAGAATGTCAGCAATTGAACGGAAGTATGACAAGGTACGTGCGACGATGAAGTTTTACCACTTATTTCTATGCAAGATACATGCACACCATTTGCACAAGAAAAAAGATAAAACATCCTTAGATCACAGATCAGAGAAAACAATCTCCCCAAACAACAAAAAAACACTTAAATAGACTCCTAATAGAAATAAACCTAATTAGAAATAAGAAAATATGAAAGAAATAAAAAAAGGAAACAAAATATTGCATAAATTGGCTTCGCGGTAAATGCGTATGCAACAATGTGTCTCTAAAGAAACATGTCTTGCATCAAGCTCAACTTTCAAATTAACATAAATGAAATGGGATTGGACACTTATTCATTAACCAAAGGATTATAATTCACGAAAAAAAAAACCTTAAACTAAAGAAACTCCTAATACAAAAGGTAATAGATCTAACCGCACAATCAGGACAAGAAGTTATTAACTAGCAAGTAGGGCAACGTGTCAGGAGAAAGAGAGCATTGGGATAAGAAAATAAATAAAACAACTATAGGACTACTTTTAAGAAAAAACAAGAATAGCAAATTTTCAACAATGCATGCTCATGCACAAGTGATGTGTAAGAAGCTCCTGCATATATATATATATATATATTACAATGCCGCTGTCTTTGAGAGCCACAAAGCAAGAATTAATGAAACAACTAATTGGCATAATTGATTGACTACTATGATCGCTACACTTTGTTTTGTGAGTCCAATAGTAAAGTAGGAATTTGCCAAGCCAAGGAATAGGAAACCGAAGTTACTTTTTTGCATGATATTTAGCTCCAATGAACTTGCTAAATATAAAAACTTAAGAAGGAAGCACAATTTCCAAGCTGGTAAAATGATGACTATCGATATATCAAACTACATAAACATCAGGAAGAATCAAGAAAGTTATTTTAAAAAACATAAACTTATGAAGGAAAAAAGCTCAATATTCATGTGGGGATAATCAACATCTCCGCCCATGCATGCCATAAGTAATTAAGAATAATATTCCTATTTTATTTATATATCTATATCTGTTGAGATTTGAGTGGAAGCTGAGATGCTTAATAGTTAAAAACGTAATCGCATCATTTTGAAAATAAAATTAAAAAAAATAACAAAATAAAACATAGCTGCGTCAATGATCTCATTAGGAACTAGATTTTTAGGACGATCCATACAAGCTTTAATCCTCTACCCATATATAAGACTTAGGTATTTCAAGGGGCCAGTGGGGTACTACTTCTATTTTTCATTTTCTATCTTTTGCTTTATTTATATTTTGGTTTAAAACAAATATGTTTGGTGTGTTTGATTAAGATATGATCTTTTTTGAAATCACACAAAGCACCTAGAAGTTATTTTAATTATTTTCAAAAATATGTTTATGTGGTTTAGAAATAAAAATAAAAATGTACTTAAAACATATTAAACAAACATACTTTAAAAAATAAAGGAAAAAATAAAAGCCAAAACAATATATATATATATATATATATTGGTCCCAAACAAGCCCTAAAAAAATGAAAAAAAAAAAATTTTTATGGGTTGAGAAAAAAATTCTACTCTAGGCCACTTGGGCAAGCTACAAGTGGGGCCAAACGAATAATTAAGTTTAAGCGGGATGCATGTAACCAAGTACATTAGAGTCTATTTTCAAACAAAATAGACAGTTTTGGATACCAATACAAGGATCAGCTAATTGGGAATGTTCGGATCTATCGTCATTATGGTGGTGTTTTCTTAAATGATATTTCTGGGTTCATAATCTCTCTCAATATCAAATATCATATGTTTGGTTGTTTAACATATTAAGGTAATAGCTACTCTGATGTCTTGTGTATGGAAGATGGATGCATCTAAATGTTAGACAAATTATTAGAAGGAAAACAAGTTATTAGAAGGAAGATTTACATATATACTACTCAATTCCTATGTATTTACATATTTAACACCTAAATTTCAATTTTTACATACATACCTCCTCACCTATGCATGAAATGGTGTATATCACTTTTTAAAAGTTAAAGTGGTTGCATTTTTGATGTGATATGACAAATTTGGGTGGTACAAATGTAAAAAGTAAAGTTTAGGTGTTAGATATGAAAATACATAGGAATTGAGAAAAGCCACCTTTTAGAAATCTAAATTGCAGCTATATGGACGACCAAGGTAGATTTAGAAAAACAATGGCGCACAATCTATAGAGAAATACAATTGGCCTAGACCATGTGCAAATGACATTTTGCTCAATTTTTTTTTTCTTTTTGCTATGCTTGTTTGGGGGTGCTAAACAAACATAAAACAAGCAACTATTTGGCGAGTTTAGACAATAAACACTATAATCACAACGGTTGGTAAGTTTGTAAGTTCAATAGTAAAGTAGACATTTACAAAGCCAGTAGATAACAAACCAAAGTTCAGTGTTGCATGATATTAAGTTCGAATGAACTCTGCTAAATATTGTGGCATTAGAGTTTAGGAAGAAGGAAGCTCAATTTTCAAGCTGGATTAATGCAGACTATTTATATATTAAGCTATATAAACTTGAAAAAAATGGAGCTTAATTTTCAAGCTGGCATAATTTTACATGTATGCCCATGCTTGCTAGCAACAATGAAGAGCGCTAATTAGAAAAAAGAATATTCATTCAGTGCTTCCAACACATATGCTTTTCTTAATGGATTTTAGATCTTAAAAGGGCTAAATCCCATAGCCATTAAAGGGTGCATAGACTAATCTGGCCCACTTGTCAGCTCTATGCCACCAATTCAAGAAAGAAAACTGTAGTTAACTCAAGCAAAGCATAATGTACATGTTTTGAGGAAAATCATAGTTCCAAGCGCAGACATACCAAATTTAATTAGGAACAGTAAAAAGGTTGACACTAACATGAATGAAAGCAAAGGAAATTGATCTAGAAATCAGATCATGAAAAAGATAATCTGACCATTCATGATATGCAACAACCAAAGAATCTCTCACTAGCTCAATTTCAAAGACTAATTATGATGACAATTAATTGCATCTTATTTTTAATTTCACTTATTTTTTTATGAAATAGAGGCCCACTATATAACATTTGGAGGAAAAAATTTAAATATTTCTTTGTGAATAAAAATTTGGAATCTTATAAAATATTAAGACCTATTTTGGAAATATATAAGTTCATCCAAATTAAAAATTTAAGAGAAACAATCCAATATTTAATTCAATATTTTAACTTAAGAGTAGTATTATTTATTTCCAAATATGAAAGACCTTAAGGAAGGTCTTTCATGAAAAAACGACGGCAATAATGTGAAAAATCGGATCAAAAAATTGCAAACCAGAAAATAACACACAAATTTACGTGGTTCGACTAATTTGCCTACATCTACAGAGCTGCAGAGAATTTTATTACTTTGAGAAATTACGCCGTCGAGTGCTTCGACGTTTACAAGAAAACTTCATTTCTCTCTCTTCCTCTCTCTTAGCTCTCCATCGTAAGCCTTTCTTGTAAGCTTTGTCGAGCCAAGCTTAAGGAGCGAAGGGATTAAGCAGCGGAGGGGTTAAGAGAGCTTGGCTTAGCACTTATGATAGGCTAAAAGAGATTATTTAAAGAAAAAGGGAGAGAGGTAGGTGGAGAGAGGTAGGTGGGAGAGAGCTAGATGGGATAGAGGTAGATGGGAGAGACGTGGTAGGTGAGGTAAGTAAGTCACAGCTCCACCTAACAATTCTCCCACTTAGAGACTGAAACACTGACTGTACCACCTATTGGCTACATCATCTGCTGACAGTGCCGATCTTTTCCTCAATTATGATATCCCCAATTTTCCTTCACCTCTACAACTCATAGCTTCTATCTTCACGCCGGAAAATCAACTGAAGTCGAGCATAACTTCAGTTTTTCAAGAGTAACACCCTTAGTCAACATATCAGCGTCAACATAGTTTTGTACCTCCAAGCCCTTTCCTGGGTTACTCATGAATCTGCTTACAACTTACCTTTTCTGGGTTACTCATGAATCTGCTTACAACTTACACTGCATAGGCAATATCCTGCCTCAGCTGAAAGACTTTTTCAACAAGTCCAGACTTGTGCCTTCTACTGCCATTAAACGCAGTGTTCACCCGGTACACTCACTTGTTGTGCAATGTCTTCTTCCCTGGTAGAAATTTTGTCAGCTTCCAAGTTTGATTCCCTGGTGTGAAATCCCTCTCCTCCTTGGTCAGCTCACACTTGCTCGAATTCTCATCTTGCAAGATTTCTTTATAGCTTTGGCTCATGTGACCAAGTTTGCAATGTCGCAGATCTGTTGTGCTCTCTGCAACTATAGTAGCAATAATGTTGAGCAAATCTATAGTCATATATAATGTGTCAGTTTTCTTACCCATAGGCAGTACTCAGTACTAAGGTTCAACTTTTAGTTATATATAAGGTGTAAGTTTTCTTACAAACAATAGTGTTGAGTAAACTTTTAGTTATATATAAGGTGTAAGTTTTCTTACCCCGAGCCAGTACTAAGGTTCAACTTTTAGTTATATATAAGGTGTAAGTTTTCTTACCCCGAGCAAGTACTAAGGTTCATTTGGTAACCTTATAGGTACTATTTGAGAATACTACTAAATGACCACCCTCATTAAGTTGCCCAACAAAGATTAGGTTTTTCTTCAACTCCGCAACGTGTCAGACCTTTTGCAAGGTTCATTTGCTCTTGTTAGAGAGTGCAATATCAACGTCTCTCATCCCCACCACGTCCAGAGTTTTTCCATCAGCCAGATGTACCTTCCCAAAATCGCCTATAACATAATTTCGCATCAACTCAAGGTGGGAAGATATATGAAAGGAAGTCCCTGAATCCAGTATCTAGTTATCAACAGGACTGTGAACTGTCAGCAATAGTACATCTTGTATTTCTTCGGTTACCACATTTACGCTATCATTATTTTTCTTCTTAGGATTTTTGCAGTTCTTTTTTTTTATGTGGCCAACCTTGCCACAATTCCAGCAGGTTGTCTGCTGACCATACTTTGATTTTGATATTCCTCTGTTTGAGTTCATGTCCTGTGATCTCCCCCTAGAATCAACAATCAGTACCGAACTCGAACACGAGGTCTCGCCAGAATCTTTTCTGCGCATCTCCTCAGCTAAGATCAAATCACGAATATCATCATATTTCAGTTTATATTTACTTGCAGAACTGCTAACTGTGATCCTCATAGTTTCTCAACTATTTGAAAATGAAATCAACAATATCAGCGCATGTATCTCATCATAAAAATCAATTTCAACAGACGACAATTGAATTGTGATAGTATTGAAATCATTCAGGTGTTGAGCAACAGACACACTTTCGTCATCTTCAAATTGAATAATTTTGTCATTAAGTGTATCTTGTTATTCGTTGATGGCTTTTCAATAAAGCTGTCATGAGATCTGCAGTAGTCCTTTCCTTTATGACGTTGTGGGCAACAGACCTCGACAGGTTTAATCGAATAACCCCCAGAATCGGTCGATCCAACATATTCCATTCTGCCCCGTCCATCTTTTCCGGCTTCTTTTCTAGTAACGAAAGATGAGGTCGATCCAACATATTCCATTCTGCCCCGTCCATCTTTTCCGGCTTCTTTTCTAGTAACGAAAGATGAAGTTTCTTCCAATAGAGAGAGTCTTTTATCTGCATCCTCTAGTAACCAAAATCTGTGTCGTTAAACTTTTTGATCCCCGATGTCATCACTTCGTCTCCGTCCATCGTTCTTTCTTAGATTCGAACCAAAGCTCTGATATCAGTTATGAAAAAACGACAGTAATAAAGTGAAAAACCGGATCGAAAAATTACAAAACAAAAAATAACATACAAATTTGCGTAGTTTGGCTAATTTGACTACATTCACGGAACTGCAGAGGATTTTATTATTTAGAAAAATTACACCGTCTAGCGCCTTGATGTTTACAAAAAAACTCATTTTCTCTCTCTTTCTCTCTCTTAGCTCTCCATCGTAAGCCTTTCTAGTAAGCTTTGTCGAGCCAAGCTTAAGGAGTGGAGGGATTAAGCAGCGGAGGGATCAAGAGGGCTTGGCTTCGCTTAGCACTTATAATAGGCTAAAAGAGGCTATTTAAAAAAAACGGGAGAGAGGTAGGTGAGAAGCAGTAGGTGAGGTAGGTAAGTCACAGGTTACACCTAACAATGTCTACTATCATAACTCATGAAAAAAAAATTTAAAGAAAGGTTTTGTTGTATTTCCTTATATTTTCTTCTTTCTATAGCACTTATAATTATTATACCCCAATTAATTCAACAAAAATAATGTTGATCTCTTGTAAAAACTTACATCTACACGAAGTTGGTGTAATCAAGTTTTGAATTGATTTGTGAATCAATCTGTTATGACGGGGCCTAAGGGCAATTTAATCAATTATCATTTATTACTAGTTAGCATAAATAGGGCTAATATGTTTAGGGTTAGGGTTATACATAAAATTGGGTCTTGTGTCTTGAGTATAGAATTTGGGAGAGATTTTCTACGTCTTGAATTGTAGGAATTGGGATAGATGACCAACCTCTTGAATTTTAGGTGCTTTATCTTAATGCATTTGTGTTGTGATGTTTAGTGTTTTTGAAATAAAAATATTTTGTACCCTAATTTCTGTGAAAAATCTACTTGGATCATATCAAGTGAAATCAAAGCATTTGATTCTGGAAATCAACTGAATCAACCCTTACAGAAATTTGAATATTGGATACAGTCAAGATCGAGCTTGTTGGGAAGAGACGACGGATCGAATCACTCGAAGAAGCCAACAAAGGGATCGTGACACCTTTGTGTTATAGCATGACGCATTTGCCAGCTAGGAGCCGAAAGGATTGCAACCTATGGGGAAGACCGACAGGATTCGCGACATATAGGAGCCTCGTGACTGAATATCAGCAACTATAGGGAAGAAAAGATCGCGGCGTGACCTAGTTTGACAAGATCGCGGTATAAAGGGAAGAGATGATGGGAGTCAGTGATATAATTGCGATAAGAGCTACCTGAGAAGCGATGATGGGAGTTAGAGATACAGTGGAAACAATCGCTTCACTTCCCTTTGCTATCCGCAGTGGACAACGTGAGATTAATTGACATGAACGCTGGGTATAGAAATTCCAAATTGCAGCATATGATGAGGATTGCACAGCGTCACTAGCAATGTCGTTACCTTCTCTTGGTTATTCACAACTGCAAGTCACAATCGATCGACCTAATTGGGAAGAAAATAACAAGATCGCAACGCACAGAAAATTCACCTCCATGTTAGAAAATCTTCCTAGGAATAATAACAACAACAAAAAAATAGATGCTCTGAAAGAAGTTAGAGAAAAAGATGAGCAACATCATATCTGAAACAGAGAAATGTTCGATAATGGAAGAGCATTTCTCATCCATAGAGAGGCGGTTCGAGTAGAGGTTCACAATCATGAAAAAAATGAAGATCATGGAGTTGCATGCAAAGTCGTCGCCGCCTGTAGCAGGATCAAATGATGGCATCTTGAGTGGACGTGACAGGCGGTAACTAGAAAGATTTGTGAGACACCAAAGCAGCGTTGTTGCTATAGGTATATCTGGAGATGAGAGATCAGACAAAAACATTGGGAGCTGACTCGAGCGGCAGACATCTGAAGAAATTGTGTAGCATCAAGGAATCGTCACTTGTTTAGGCAGATCTAGAGCCACATGATTGAGCGAAGGAATAGAGAGCATGATCGATCAGTAGAATTTGGAAGGAATAGTGTTGCCTCCGAATGGGTAGAATGAACTGAAGCAGGCAAGATTGAGGAATTGAAAGTAAATTCAAGTGGCAGCAACTGAAGTGAATTGCATGACATCTGAAGGTTTGGAACGAGCGATAATAGGTTGAACAAAGGGGCATGCAATTCAGGACTGGAAAAGATCGCGATGAACAATTTTGGTCTGGAACAAGGAACCATGGTGGATGGGACCCCAGCGGAGGGTTGCATCTAACTCCGTCGATGCCCATTGCGGCGGCGGCCTTTCGGACGAAAGGCGATCCAAGAGTAATGATGGGAATGGGATAGGTGAGGAGCAAAAGAGTTTTTAAGGGAGTGATTTTGGCATTGCAACATATTCACAAGAGAGACAAGATGATGGTGTTTCTTAGCGACCCCATGCTATGTAAAACTTTGGTAACGTTGAAAACAATAATGATAGTGATTCAAGACGCAGGGTTGGGACTCTTAATTGAGTGGCATCGCATGGAAGAGACATATGATACGGAGTTGACAGAGACTTCGGTGATCAACAAGTTACTAAATGAGTTATTTAGGGTGGCACTATTCTCTAGGATTGACTTAAAGTTAGGGTAACATCAAATTCGGATGTGACTGAAGATGACATTTCGAGACGATAAGAGTCGCATAGAATTTTTGATTAAATGGAAAGGATTGTCAGATGATGAAGCCACATGAGAGCCATATGACCTAATCCAAGAGCCATTTTTTCCCACCATGAAGACAAGGTGTAATTTTGAGAGGGGAGTAATGTTATGACGACACCTAAGGGCAATTTAGTCTTTATTCACCTAAGGATAATTTAGTCATTTCTCATTTATTATTGGTTAGTATAAATAGGGCTAATATGGGGTTAGAGATATGCATGAGATTATGTATTGCATCTTAGGGTTCGGGAGACATTTCCTACATCTTAAATTGTAGGATTTGGGAAAGATTGCCTACCACTCGAATTGTAGGAGCTTATAATTATGTATTTGTGTTGCGTTATTTAGTGTTTCTGAAATAAAACTATTTTGTGCCCTAATTTTTGTGGAAAATTTGCTTGGATCATATCACAGTCACAATTATGGTTTGCAAACTAGCATATTATTCTCTCTCTTATTTCTTGTTCTCTCACATCTCCACCACCTTCCCAAAACATTAATACACGCTAAGCTTCAATAAAATTAAGTTGCATCCCTTCTACAAAATCCTAACTGTTGTTGTCCAGCTCCTGTGACCAATTTACATATAAATTTTAACATACTAACCACATATCCAAGTGATTTAAAATCATGTACACTAGTTAGCTAAAATTCTACATCCACTCCAACAACCTTAACATCCCACTTTCAATTTATAAACCTAATTCTAGTTATTCACCTACTGTGACCGTTAGTTTCATCTTCTTTTAGCCTTTCACTAACTTTAAACCTCCTATTCCGCTCTAACAACCCCTAAAATGTCATTAGAAATCCCCATCATTCGATATCAGAGACAAAAAGATCCAAAACTTCTACTCTTTCTCAAAAAAGAGGAAAACTAATCAATCCAAAGAGCCAACAACATAACTAATAGGAGACAAAATTGCTTTAAAACTTCTCCGGCAAGGCTCTCCACCACTAAATCCAACTTTAACTAAGCATATTGATATTTGCAAAATAAGGGGAAAAAGTACAGAGGAAATAAAAGTCAACTTTCAAAATTAGTGTCATTATCAATTATCTCAGTAGCCATAAATATTATGATACACCTAAAACTAAATAAATACTCCACATCTATAGACACATGGAGAATTATCCCAATCATTTAAACACGACATTTTATACTATATGATGCAGAGTTTATCAAGTGGAGAGTTGATGCAAATAACAAAATAACTTAGTTGATGCAAACAACAAAATAAATTCTCACCAAAGGTGGACTATCATGATAATTATATACATCTCAATTTTCTTTTCTTCTATTTAGGAAATGGAGGCCCACCATATGCTTTTTGAATGAAATATTTTAAATATTAAAATCAGTTTTTCAAA
Organism: Phalaenopsis equestris; assembly: GCF_001263595.1. Classification (NCBI taxonomy): domain Eukaryota; kingdom Viridiplantae; phylum Streptophyta; class Magnoliopsida; order Asparagales; family Orchidaceae; genus Phalaenopsis; species Phalaenopsis equestris. The sequence continues at coordinate 159,643 of NW_018164486.1, read as the reverse complement.
TAAAAGTTTGCCCTAAATAAAAATTCAAGAGAAGCAATAAAATAGTTAATTAAATCCTTTAAATCGATGTGGTATTATGTCTTCAAATATGACAAGATCATGAAGGGGGCAGCCTTTATAGCCTACGAATGAATTTTTATAGACGAATTTTGGTGTGTTTCTTTACGAGTTCTTTTTTGGAGCACTTCATGTATTATTTATATCCCAACTGATTCAATGAAATGTAACATGAATCAATGCAAAAATTAATGTCTGCAGCAGTTGGGGTAACCAACTTTCGTATTGATTTACGAGCCAAACATAATTACAATTAACAAATCCAAACGTCTACTTCTCTCTTATTTCTTGTTCTCCTACTTTCCCGTCACTTTTCCAAACCCTTATAAAGATTTAGCCTTATTTCATCCATAAAATTCTACCTCTTGCTATCCACCTATCGTGAATAGTCCACATTTAAAAGTCAAGCGTTAAAATTTCATAACTACCAATCCAATTTATGTAAAATCATATCTATTAGTTAAGAAACATCTCAAACTTTTGATCTCTAGGCCATAACCTTCTTCCATGAATAAACCAATTCTTCCACTACTATAAAATTTCAACTAAAAATTGATCCATAAATCTTAAGCCAATCAACATATTTTCTTAAACTTCTTCCACCAACTCAAAACATTCCATATCCACTCCAGTAACACTCGAAACCTATTAAAAATATTCCCATTAATTCATTTCAAAGAAACCCAAAAAGAAATATCCCACACAATTTAGTCATCAAATCACGAAGGAATCAAGAGATTAGATCACATGATTCTACATCATCCAACTCATATCACACCATCTGTGAATTTTGAATAACTTTTTTTCTCACTGAATACATAGATAATTCACCTATAAATAGGTGAGTACAAGAGATAAAAGGAGGAAAGAAATCTCCCTACAATTAAGTAATTCCTATAATTATGGAATAAACATAAATACCTATAATTAAGGAATTACCCTTTTTATACCATGACAAAATATAGCAAGTAATAAATAGAATAAAGTAAATATTAATGAGCATAATTCCACACCATCGACATCAAAAAGGATATCGCCAAGAATTCATAGGTGTAATCACAATCAATTTAATAATGTATATAAAGATCAAAGCCCTGAAAGCTAAAACATCAGATTAAAACTCAAGTTACAGGACTATAAAGGATGAGCTTGAATTTTATGAATTTTTTAATACGATTATTTCTTAATGAAAGCACAAAATTTGGAATTATCATGTGTTTTGAAGTTAAATTGCTTGTTATTTGTAATTTAAAGTTATATTTTTGTGGAACTTTTTATTAGTAGATTAGATCTTATCCTTATTATACTTGATTAATTAACCACTCAAATTTGTAGAAGATTCAACCAGCACTCTTCAGTTATTCTTGTTATTCATTCCTTATGCAATGGTTCCTGGGCAAGAAAACTGAAGCTTATCCTTCAACGCCTAGACCTGATGCTATAGGTAGTTGTTGTCAAGAGCTGCAGAACAAGAAGAACTAAATTTCTTATCCCACTTTCTATTAAGATTAAATAGAAACCATAAAACACAACATCAGGTGATAATGAAATGAAGTAGATCTGATACCCAGCATCCAAGCACTGTCGGTCAACTTTTTCTTTCGATTGATTAATTTACCTTAAAAGTAGGTTTTGAAAATTGGTGGATGCTCTAGGCTTCATTATTTGAATGAAATTAATATTTATTTTAAATTTTACAAGCACCTTCAAAATCCATCAGTTGTGATTTTTTCATTTCCTCACATAAAATAAATAATAATGAAATCAACACTTTCTAAAACAAGTTTTTTATTTGGAAGCAATCAATTGATATCTTAGCAAACTTACACTTATCGAGTCAGACACTAAGCTTTTATCAGATCAAAAAGAATGATTGCGCTTAACCAGCAATGGCCAGTGAACAGCGCAGCACACAGAACAAATACTATTAACAGAGAAGATAAATCAAATATCCAAACGAAAGTAAACAGACTTAAAGCATGGGGAGATCTACAAGTATTTCAGGAAATAAACAAGTACACGAAACGGGCTTTAAAGAGAGAGAAAAAATAAAAAGTAAGCTACCCTGCTAAAAAAATAGTTTGCATGATGACAAATAGATGCCAATTTGCTAAGTTCAAACGACTGGTCCTAAGAAAATATTACAGTAAAAGAGAAAACATAAAAAGTAGGGCTGAAATATCTATAAATATTTAGAGAGGAGTGAAAATGTGTGCAGCTAGCTCAATGACCATACATATCTAACAGGTCTAAAGATGCACAATAATTATAATTCTTATTTGGAAATAAGCGGGCATATTCAATGTAGATACACATAAAGTCGCATTTGAGGACTCCAGCTAACACAACCATAATAGCAACAATTATTATGGTACTTTTAGAACGATACAAATACCATGAATTTTCCACAAAGTTATAAAGCTGAAGTTATGCAAAATGGAGCAACGCCTAAAAAGACTAAGCAGTAAATTTTTAAATGTACTTGGTGAAAGAGGAGTGAATAAACTCACTAAATTAGCTAAAAGTTACCTTATATTCAGGATTATCTCGTTTACGTAGAAGATCCATGCCAAAAGCCTTCGTGGAAAATATGAAAAATTCAAGGTTAAACAGCATGAGTGAGCAAAGCTAAAAGCACGTTAAATATTTGAATGTGTTATAAAATGACACAGACTCACTTTCTTGTAGAATTCTATGGATCGATCAAGATCTCCCACTCGAAGCATTACTTGGCACAATGGCTCTGGTGTTGGACCTCTTTCCAAAAGCTCAAACTTATAACCATCAGGATCCTCAATGAAAGCAATAATACTTTTACCTCCTTTAACAGGACCAGGTTCCCTTGTCACTTTACCACCTTTGGCTTTTATAAGATCAACAGTTTTAGCAACCTATTTGGCATAAATATATACACCTAATGAGATGCTCATTGAAGATATAAAACCAATGAAATTATTTAAAATGAAAGTACATATCTGTACAATCTCTGAGTTATGATATGCAGCAGTCTATCATACACTGAAGAATGTCTAAAATGCTACAGCGAATAATCACCTTAGGACCCTCTAAACTTCAACTGAGATGGCTAAAAGACGGTACACTTTATTTGGAAATAATTGTAAGGATTTGATTAAAGGAGCTTATGAAGGGTTTAAATATAATGGATGATGAAATACATACTAAATATTCCACATTTTTCTTAAACATGAGAAGGGCAACCCGTAATAATTTTTTAAAATCAAGGTATGTCTCAAACCAACTTCAAACCATAAATTTAAAAGGCCCGTTGCACTGGGAAATGGCTTAATATTAGTTCTTAAATACATAGATTATATTTTCTTTTGTAATGGCTATTAGAAGGCCAAAGTATTAATCAAATAAAAAATTGTAGATGAAGTGATATCCCTCGCTCATCTTGATTTTGCAAAATTTAGTCTCATTATTAGAAAAACATGGTCTTGACAAGTATTATTTTTCGGTAATACCAAAGTTCCACAGAATAAGTCCATTGCAAAGTTCATCATTCCCATAATATAAAGATGATATGAACATGTTAGAATGTGAAATATTTCCTAAACTACACTTAAATAATTTTGTTGTCAAGCAAAAATGACACAAGTCAGTTTTACAGAATCACAAATTACAATGAGTAGATAACAAAACATGAAGTATCATAAACTAGATAAGAAATTTATAATCACATTCTAAGCAATTGTTTCTGCATAACATGAAAACAAAAGCTTACATCTTCAACTGCGACACCGAAGTGACCAAAACCAGCTCCAATATCATATTCTTCAACTCCGTAATCTGTCATGGTTTAGAAAAATATACTTAAAAAAAACAAGAAGAGTATTACAAAAACAATTCCAATTTACAAAATTATGAAAAGCATGGAACATCATTAAATACACAAAAGAACATTTATAATAGGATAATGATTCATATTAGCTTGTTAAACGGTAAGAGAAATAGTTTACTATAAGTGAGCTCGGCAACAAAATGTGAATCTTCAGGTCCATAGCCAAGGAAAGCATTTGTATATCGTTCCTCGGGAATGTCACGCTTCCGTAATAATTTCATACCCAAACACTCAGTGTAAAATCTGACCACCAAAAATGAACAAGCGCAAGGATTTCAAAGCCATAGAATCAATGAGTTAACTTTAGACTTGATACTTGTGGAGAAAGAGAAACATACTTTATTGTCTTGTCTAAATCACCCACACGATAAACAACATGAAGTAGCCTTCTGTTATCCTTTTTGGCCCATTCCAAGGCGTTCTCTTGAGTAATAGTGGTGCTAGTTTGAGCAATGTTCCCAGTAGAACGAACTAAAGCGTCATCTGCTGCTGCTCTTTTTAATCGCAAAGGCTTCATTCCAAATAATTGGGCTTGTGGCACAGCTATACATTCATGCCATAAAATATTCACAAATAATGCAAAATTCGTGGAAAAAAATACATTCATTGCTTCAATTCAAATTGCAAAATCCAACTGGATACATAGTACAAGAAGAGTATTATAAGAAACATCCCTTGCAGTATTCAAGTTTGGTACTAAAAACTAAAGGGGCATTTACACACGTACGGTCCAACTCTTATGACTTTACATATCTAACACCTAAACTTTACTTTTTACATTTATACCGCCCAAATCTTCCGTGTCACTTGAAAAATACTACTATTTTAACTTTTGAAAGGTGAAATACAGCTATTCATGCATGGGTAAGGTTTTACATATGTAAAAGTTGAAGTTTAGTTGTTGTATATGTAAGTACATATGAATCGAGTGATATGTATGTAAATCTTGCAAACGTAAATAATAGGGTGAAAGGATCATAGTACAAGCTTTGTATCCATAGAAGGCGCTTGCTGAATCAACAAATAGGTCAAGAAGCCATCAGTGCCCAATCAAGTCCAGGATGGGAATTAAGGGCACATTCTTATTTACATTTTCAATCTTTAAAGTATTTGTTGAATTGAAAAACAAAACTCAGAACAAGATTACTCAAACTCAACTTTTTTCAGCCTTAAAAAGCTAATCACCCCTGAAAAACATCCTCAGAATGGCTCAAGCATTTCATGATTTATCGTGCACAAGAAATGATCATAGATGAGAGAAAGGAAAGCCTCGCCTTTAGACAAATGAAAGATTAAAAAGACCCATTACCATTCAAATAATTATACTCTCAACATACCAAGGATTATGAAAAGTCAAACTTTAATTATGTATTAGACCTTAAATGCACCTCAATATCATCATCGCCATGATCATTATCCTGGTGACAACTATTGTACTGCAAATGCACCCGATTGAAATACTCGCACAATGAAACCCAAGAATCAAAAAAAGAAAAAAATCCCATGCAACTAGATAATAAGCCCAATTTATAAGATATTAAGCAGTGAATCCATGCATCCTGATCAACCTTTCATCAATTTCAGTGATTCCCCGCAAATAAAAAACGGGCAAGTAAATCAAGACAAGAAAGTAATTCCGCAGCAAAACCCCTCCCATAAAATTTGCAAGTCGTCTCCACTTTAGTAGAAGAAGAAAGTTTCATCACTACTCCCGCCCACTGACAAAACTCACTCGCAAAAAATCAACACAACCTAACATCCAAGTATTAAAGATTGGAAAAGAAACTAGTTCTTATGGTAGAAATTGACCAAAACAAGCACATCGGCTTAGCTCAGAAAAAAATTGGGAAACTTTGCGATTCCAAACGCGCTGTTAATTCTGGAATATTGAGCAAGACGGAGCTCACCGCTAGCCAGGTGGAAGAGAGCGAAACGACGGGACAAGGAAGAGGATGAAGAGGAAGATCGAGCCGCAGCGACGGTGAGAGGGCGGAAAGAGGCAGCGGTGGCGGCCATGGGTAGAAGCTTTCACGGTCCAGTCGAGGAATCGTTTTGGCTATACTCCCTTAAAACAAAGAGTAAATTTCCAGTCTTTTGAGACCCATCCAAATCCCAGATATCATTATCGAGCGCCTCAATTTTCTAGTTTAAAAAAAATAATAATAAACCATGTAATTATTCTCTATAATTTTGGAAGCTACCAAAAGGAGACCTATTTATAAATAAAATAATTCAATTTTAAAGAAGTGGCCATTAAAATTGGAATGAAATTCGAATAATATAAGTGATAGGACTTCAATAAAATTTCATCATCCAATACAAATTTTGAGGCATAACTAAGAGCTCGAAATGACTTTTTGAGCAAGAAATATTGAAACATCGATTAAAACTCATCTGTAACTATGATTTCAGCAAACTAACAGTCAAACTGATCGGCTCAACATGAAGAAGCCTATGTTACAAAAATTAGTCCAATTTGAGTCAAATCAAGCTGAGATCATGTCATTAAACCACTATTGAAAGTTTTTCGGACATATTTAGAAGATTAAATGAATATTGAATCTAGCAAGTTAATAATCATATCGAGCGTCTCGATAAGATGAATCAAACAATCCCAAGCTTGCTCAATTCCGACATCGTTCAGGCACTCAAATGTCCATCAAACACCGTCTGATCGAAAAAGACCCTCCGGACCATCCGATCAAAGCAATTCATATTCATGCATTCATTGCACCAAGAACACTATAAATAGAAGCTCACCCCACTTATGAGAGGGGGTTGGAGGTTTTAGAGAGAACTTAAAGCTTTGAGAAGGAAATGAAGTCCAACATCATCTCTGCTAACTGTCGTTAATTTCCGACGACCACGATCGAACGCCATCAATCACCACTTTCGTCGTCAACCACCACTGATTGTCATCGACTGCTGACTAGTGTTGATCAACACCAATCATCTGTCGACCACCACCGACCAAAGTACGTCAGTTAACATTGTAACTTGGAAAAACTATTAATCATTTCCCGTCTGTGAGACAAGAGGTCTCTGCAATCATCAATATATAGTGTATTTTTACATCTAGGTAAGACCTTGTGGTATTTTCCCTTCACAGGGTTTCCATGTAAGAACTTCTAGTGTCATTACTAGTTGTTTTATTTTACCTTAATGAGTGTTGAATTCTCATGCAACGCTAAGGAGATAATCCATTACTCAAACGCTGTGAGTTTTCTAGCATGCATCAGTTTGACGTCGTATATAGGAAATAGAGCATTCTCATCACTAAAATACTTGTAAGAATTGTTGCAAGGTCATCAAACGCAACACTTGCAACAACGGAGCCTTCTGCTCCAACACTCATCATTCCAGAAGATAGTCATGTAGCCAAGGTTATCAAGCCTCTGCATCCTCCTACTCCATAAGGCATTACCTTGCTGACGAAAGTGTCTTGGGTAATTATCTGGAATATCAAGTACGTAGGATGGAGGAGTCTCAGCATAAGATCCTTCGTCTCCTATGTAGGGAGCGATAACCACAACCCAATGAAACTTACTTAGCGCCAGTTCAGCTTTCAATAGGAAGTACCCCACTCACTGTGCTCCTCTAAATGATAAAACTATTCCTCTACCGAGACGAGACATCGATCTTCTCGACATTACAATTTCCACTTATCCATCTCATGCAGCTCACTTAGCATCGCTCTGCCTTACGCCGATTCTGTTGATATCATCCAAGATAAATTACGACACCTGGTTTCAGAAGAGCTCCCTCTGGATAAAAGGAACGTTTCCCTGCTCACCGCAACTTCCAAGAATCCTCTCATTTGGCTAATGCGGTTCTCTGACACCCATTCCAACAGGTTTCAAACTTCCAAATATTGATGCCTATGATGGGACAAATGATCCATACGAGGACGTCGACCACTATCGAGCTATCATGCACATTCAATGTGCCTCTGATGTGCTTCTCTGTCAGGTGTTCCCGGTGACTCTCAAGGTTCAAGCTCGCACACGGTTCTACTCTCTCCGGGGGACACCATCAACACTTTCAATGAGCTTATCAGATTATTTATAGAGTTGTTCATAGCAAATAAAATGATCATCAAAGATTCATCCCACTTATCTGTTGTTTTGCAAAATGAGGGGGAATCTCTCAAGGAATACTTCCACAGGTTCTCCACTGAAGCCTATCAGATTTTTGGAGTGGATTCAGAGTTACTAAAAGGAGTCTTTCTTGGAGGGCTCAGCTCAGGACCTTTCTATTCATCACTGATGCGAGAGACGGTGCACTCTTATATTGATCTCATCCATTGAGTCGAAGTTCAAATCTCTGCAGACGAGGTCATCATTGCACAAAAGGAACAATTTGAGCGATTTGGGGGTAAGCACAAGAATAACACCAGAGATGTCGATCAAATATCACAACAACAAAAAATTTAGACCGCAGGGGAATCGTGAGGCACAATCAGAAAATGAATGCACGCCACTCAACACATTACATGGCAACATACTAATGGCCATCAAGGATGAAGATACTCTCAAGTGGCTAAGATCGTTAAATATTCATATGGTCAAGACCAATCTAAATATTGTCATTTACACCATGAAAAATGACATTCGACAGCAAGATGATTCACTTAAAGGAAGAAATGGAGCGTCTGATACGCCAAGGTCATCCAAGGCGCTACTTTCTAGAACAAGGAGAGAGGAATCAAAAGAGAATTGTTGGAATTATCTTATTTGAGTAAAAGACTAGCTTATAAACTTTTAGCTTTATTTTAGTAAAATTTTCATGTTGCTTTAAACTGTCATTTCAGTAAAATTTTCTTATTTTCTCATAAAAGATTTGTGTGTGGTACACAAGGTCCTAATCCTTGCCCTTGAAAGTCAAGCCCAAGTGGCAAGACTCGATGGGAAGATATGATACTTTTGGAAAGTCAAGCTCAAGAGACAAGACTCTATAAGAAGCCACCATGCCTCTGAAAGTTGAGCTCAAGAGGTAAGACTCAATGGGAAGATACAATACACTAGAAGTTGAGCCCAAGAGGTAAGACTCGATGAGAAGTCATCATGCCCTTGGAAGTCGAGCCCAAGTAGCAAGACTCTGTGAGAAGATATGGTACTTCTAGAGCCCAAGAGGCAAGTCTCAACGAAAAGTTACCATGCCCTTGGAAGCAAGACCGAGAGGCAATTCTTGATGGGATGCTAGTAGTGGACATAGTCCTCACTAGAAAGAATTCATGAGAGCAAGTGATTGACAAGGTCTCCATTCAAAGACCTCAAAAGGTTACAAACTTCAGAAGACACAGGTAAATCAAAGATCTTAAAAGGCTACAAGTCTTAGAAAGCACAAGCACATCAAAGACCTCAGAAGGCTTCAACCCTCGGAATGCACATGAATATTAAAGACCTCAGAAGGCTACAAGCCTCAGAATGAATAGGTACATTAATGACCTCAAAAAGCTATAAGCTTGAAACTGCACAGGGACATAAAAAAACCTCAGAAGAATGTGCCTTAGAAGGTACCGGTTCATTTCAAACTCTTCTAAGACATAAACCTAAGAGGGCAAAATCTCACAAGGCACGAGCCTCAAAAGGTACCCGATTCTTTATTTTATAAAGTGTGTGTACTAACTTTAATTGCAAAATTTTGTATGGTTGAGAAGCCATAACACCCTCAGAAACAACGCCAAAGACGCATAAAGAATTGCATTATCATTTACAAATGTCACATCAGATGATTAAAAAGGCTAAAGACTAACAAGAACTGACACAAATGCTATAAAAGATACAACTGCTACAGAAGCATGAAATTCTCCCCCAAAGTGCGGTGGGAAAAATCTAGCATTTCTTCATCTCCACCAAAGTGTGCAGCAACAACAAGCAAGAAGATCTCGAGTCGCCTACTGGGTAGGGACTGATATAACTTTCTTCATCTCACTGATGTGAAAAAAGATCCCATTGCTCGTCAGCTTCGTGGGAAGGGGACGACTTTCCTCTTAACTACAACAAGAAATAAGATCTCATTGCTCGTCTGCTATGCAGGACGAACACACCTTTCCTCTTCACCGCAACACGAAATAAAATATCATTACTTATCTGCTATGCAGGACGACGAGATCTACTTTCCTTTTCACCACAACGTGAAAGATATCATTACTTATCTGCTATGCAGGACGAGATCTACTTTCCTTTTCACCACAACGTGAAAGAAGGTCCCTTTGCTCTTCTACCACGCAAGTCGAGGACGACTTTCTTCTTCTGGGAAATATTAGATCACCTCTTATGAAGGGATTGAGAATTCACATTCTTTCTCCTCTCCTTTGCCTATTTATAGGCTAAAAACCCCTCTACTTTCACGAAAAAAAATAATATCAGCTATTAAAGAAGGAGAAATATTTTCATATATATATATATATATATATATATTATTAATATTAGTATTATTATTTTTCATATGTGCTTACAAAACATGAGATTTCATCTTCTTTATGTCTAATTCATATTTGTACGCAATAATCTGACAGCATAAATAAATGAAGTTATGTTTTGTTGGTCCTTGATATAAATCAAGTCAGTTCTTTTCCGTTTGGCAAATCAATCCCTTCAACTTCTTAATAGACTTCTACATCATAACCTATGATAAGCCAAACAGGTTTTATAAAATTGTATGTTATTAATCTATTTGTAGTTAATAATGTGATAAGAAACTTTTATTATTTCACATGTGAGATCACTATCATGCTACATGATGTACAAATTATTCTTGGCATTAGGGTGAATGGAGAGCCCTGATTAATCATATTTTCATTGAGCTGAAGTTGCATTGGTCTAGCTGCTCATATTATTGTGATGATTTATTATGAAGACATCTAGATGAGTATGTTCATCAACCCGAAGACAAAAAAGTCATGACAAACTTTGAATGTGTTACTCTCAATCCCATACTATTACACCTCTTCGTTCGCTAAGATTGACCTTTTATAGAGAATCTTACAAGAATGAATTATCCTACTTTTTGTGTCATGTTAGAGCATATGTTTTATGCATGTTTGAATGTTTTTTACTTACCAATACGTTAGGTTCGCACCTGCATTTACAATATTTATCATTATTTTAAAATTTTAACATATTTTCACAATACCCTCTAAGAGATTCTGTTATCGTGTTTGAATAGAGAGTTAAATTTAGCCCGTGCTAAAATAGTAGGATGTTTACACTTGTTTCAAATGTGGCATTAGGAGCATTTGCATGTTAACGGACTTGCTTTCCATGTTCCTACTTCTAGGGATTTATCTCGCAAGTCATTGAGAATTAGATATATTTTATGCAAACTAATAATTTTTAGTGCTTGAAAATTTTGTAATAATATTATTTGTACTACTCAAATGGAATGAGGATATATCACAACTTGCGCCATGCAAAATTTTATTATACACCAACTTGGAATAATATTGTTTTTTCTTTTATAATAAACAAATCATCTTAGAAGCCGACTAGAACCTGTAGATTTATACTCGAGCTCAAATTTGATTAATTAAACAAATTCAAGCTCAAATCACATGAGCTGATGAACAAGCATCATTACACAGTATTAATACAAGTATATGAAAAAAATTTGCATACATGCTTCATATTTCTATATATTTATATATCTAACACCTACAATTTTATAATTGTAATATAACACTTCGCCATCATAATCACATGAATATAATATATTCATTAAAAATATATTCCACCTTTTCTTAAAATAATAATACCGATATCTTGACAAGACGTTAAAATTTTTATTGTTTTGGATATAAATATCATGGTTTTAAATATGTAAATGCATAAGAATTATGGAGTATGCATGTAAATGTGCATCGGATTGCACATTTACATACATACCACCATAATTCTTATGTATATAAATATCTCACACCAAACATTCATATTTATATGCATACCACAAAATTTTTAACATCACCTAAAAAATAATATTACCACCATTTTAAAAATGAAATGCACTTTTTCATGCATAGATTTATGAAACCAATATGTTATAGGTATAAATATCAAACTTTTGAGTGTTAGATAAGTAAATATATACGAATTGTATGGTATGTATGTAAATTTCTCAAAAAGATAAAAGAGTATCATGCCATGCCTTGTCTTTGACAGTAAAGAGTTAAAAAGCACATACATTGAACAAACAAAACATGGGCATCAACTCACACTAAACCCGCTAATCACCCCCACAATCTTCTCCTACAATGCAGGTAACAAAACATTAACTCCTAATTGAAATCCATTACGGAGACTTAAAACAAGTGGAAATGAATAGCTGCTTCACTAAAAATTTACACACCAATCTTATGAATCTGTTAGATTTGTGAATGGTCCAAAATGTCATGAAGCACACTCTTTAGAAGAGCTTCGAGTGACCCGGCGACGTATGTCCTGGTGCAAGACCTTCCGGCGTTTAGAAACCTGCTGTACAGATTCAGAGATTCTATTCCTCTTAGGCTGAACGACATCATTGTCTAGAGAAATCACCTCGACAATCCCCGAATCATGAAAATTTGATCCTGATTGATCCTCTTTAATGGTATCAATGCTTTGTTTGCTCATTTCCTTAACAAAATTGTTCTCTTGACTATCAGAAACTTCTGCAACGTTCTGAGGAGGGCTCATCTCTTGGTCCCCTCCATCCTCAGCCATGGAGCTGTTTTCTTCCACTTTACAATTAGCACCAATAGTTTGGTTTTGTAGACAATGATCAGCTTTATCATTCTCAATCTCTGATGTATCGGCTTCTTCACACATTTCTTTTGTGCCAGTTTTGAGATATTTTTCATCATTATCACAGTGATCATCTATAAAACCACAAATATTTCGGGGATCATCATGCTTTTCAACCTCAGAATTACCATCATCCATTTCTTGCGAACTTCTGACGCATTCACTCAGATTCTCGCCAGATGTAATGGGATTATCAGGCATGAAAGTGCAGCCATCGACTACAGATGTAAGCTTTTGTGTTCCATCTTTCTCGCCCGAGATAGCAAGTTGGTGGTCGTTCAATATTGTAGGAAAGGTATCCACAACTGCCTCCATCGGTTGCTCGGGAATGCATGGGAGGTAACGAGATCCCGGGTCGTTCACACTGTATGATGTTAAACAGATCTGAGTAGGACTACCAACAAGTAGATGGCAATCATCTAGGTTCTTGATCATGGCAACCAGTTGATCTGATGAATCTTCATTCCCCTCCCCAATTAGATTCTCTGTTATGTCTGCTTTAGCATCCCCAAGTTCCTAATTTACAAGCAGAAAGAGAGAATAAAACAGGGTGTCTGTGTATCCAGTCGTTAGCAAATAATCCTAAACACTCATATTTACAATATGAGGGAAAAAAAAAAACGATAGCAAAGAATCCTAAATTATATTAGCATTTCAGTTATTATAATTACAGAAATACAAAGAGGTTTTGTTTTTTTCCTTTTAAGATTTAGAATATGAATTATCAAGTCCTCAAGAAAGATCATGCAACATAAAATATATAAACGACATACTGGACAACATCCCAGAAATGTTAAATGTTATTTACCTACTTAAAACACAAAAAGATTATCAAAAATGTAAAACTTAGCCAGATAAAATGAAAATAATACACTAATGAGTACATATATTATAGTCAAAGCATTGAATTTAGTTTCAGAAGTTAAATGGGGACTTAAGTTTTGCATTTAACATCTAGAATAATTATTTTTATTAGTACTCTTCAAGGATTCAAGATTTGTGATGTCATGAAGAAGTTAATTTTATGTAGGAAAAGTACCAAACACTATTAAACAAGTGACAAAAGATGTACTTGAAAAATAAAAAATATATATATACATAAAAATAGTTGGCATTGAAATAATAATGTACAATAAAAGATAAAATATTACAAGTATTTTTTTAATTGGTTTAAATGTAGAAAACTTAAAAAAAATACAAGGTGGCTTGTAGAGTCTTAGAGAACAATTTATGATGCTAAAAGTTGTACTTTTAGTAATCTTTATAATAAATTAAATACTAAAGATGGTGAAAGATATATGTATACAGTAGACAAACAAAGAAAAAAATGATAAATATTTAATTTAAGTAAAGTGTACTAAAGTTGAAAAACAAAAACTACTTAGAGAGATATTCAATATAGGCGGGGGTGAGATATTTTGATAAACTTCACAATGAAGTTTTTGAAAATACGATCGAACTTCGTGATCTTAATATCATTAATAATAATAAAATATTTTATTTTTACCGTCGTATTAATAAAAAGGAAGTTAATGATGACTAAAAAAAAACCGAGGGTAAGAAATTAGTAGGACCTGGTGGTAGTGTTAAAATATTTAGAAGATTTGTGAGTTTTTTGGCTTTATGAACTTTTTATACTATTTTAAAAACTAAAAAAATGCTTGAGAAATAAAGGAAGAGTATTGTGGTCCACATTTTTAAGAATAAAAGGGATGTAGAAGAGTGCAAATGATAAATGAATTAAGTTAATGTGTCATAAATTAAAATTATGAGAGAGTAATTGAACATATGTGAAGATGTGATACAAAGATTTCTCATACTAAGTTTGCATTTATGTCGTGCAAGTCTACTATAGAATGTATACATTTATTGAGAGTTTTGATGGAGAAGTACAAAACGAGTAAGGAGGATCTACATATAATTTTATTGATTTACAAAAATCTTACGATAAGGTTTCAAGAGAAGTTCTTTGGAGAATTCTAGAAAAGAAATGTGTTGATATGAATTGTATTCAAGTCATTAAAGATATGTATACTAGATCTGTTATTTGTGTTCAAATAGAAGGAGATTCAACCAAGTATTGTCCTATTTCAATTGGATTACATCAGAGTTTGGCTTTAAGCCCATATCTTTTTGCTTTCGTTATGGATGTTGTTACAGGAATTTACAAAAGGATGTACCTTCGTGTATGCTTTTCGTTGTAGAAAGAGCTCAAGAAAAACTTGAATTATGAAAATCTTACATTAGAGCCTAAATGCCTTTATTTGAGTAGATATAAACTGAATGCATAGAATGTAATTTTAATAGTAGTAAATATAGTGGTAGAGTTGTAACAATGGGCGACCACATCATTAAAAAGCAGTGAACGTTTAAGATATCTCAGGTCTATTGTTCAAGACATTCAACCAAGTATTGTCCTATTTCAATTGGATTACATCAGAGTTTGGCTTTAAGCCCATATCTTTTTGCTTTCGTTATGGATGTTGGTACAGGAATTTACAAGTTACAGGAATTTACAAAAGGATGTACCTTCGTGTATGCTTTTCGTTGTAGAAAGAGCTCAAGAAAAACTTGAATTATGGAAATCTTACATTAGAGCCTAAATGCCTTTATTTGAGTAGATAGAAACTGAATGCATAGAATGTAATTTTAACAGTAGTACATATAGTGGTAGAGTTGTAACAATGGGCGATCACATCATTAAAAAGTAGTGAACGTTTAAGATATCTCAGGTCTATTGTTCAAAATGACGGCGATATAGATGTGGATGTCATTAGTAGAATTCAAGTTGGATGGTTGGAGTGGAGGAATACATCGGGCCTATTGTGTGCTAGAACAATACCACTTAGACTTAAAATAGAAATTTTTATAAAATGTTGGTGAAACCTTCACTGTTTTATGACGCAGAATATTGACCTATAAAAGAGACTTAAAATTAAGTTTTGTTGTTGAGATGAGAATGCTTAGGTGGATGAGCGGCTTGAAACTTGAGACAATGTGAAACGAATGTATCGGTGAAAGGGTTAGAGTAGCTCCACAGATAGAAAATAATATAGAGAGTAATATTAGATGGTTTAGTCACATTATCTGATGATTTGGTTATGAGAGTAGATTTTTTAGATTCAACTTATGTTAAGAAATGTAAAGGTAGACCTAAAAAGGTTTGGGCACGTTATATAAAAAAAATTTATCTTAATTTGTTAGAATTAAATGAAAATATGACTTATCTTAATTTGCTAGAATTAAATGAAAATAGGACACTTAATAGGAAACAATGGAGAAAAATAATTCATATAACCGACTCCAATTATAGAGCTTAAATGTTTAACTAGAATATGAGTGGAAGAAGAGAAATAATTTATCGAAGGTGCGAACAAATGAAAGAATCATATTCACATTAACAATTGCTTTATAGTTAAATTGATTTGATTTTCCTCATCAGTCGCTCTTTCAATCTTGTGGTTAATTATTTTTATAAGTTAGCGATAGTGTTTTTAATTTAAAATTATTGCATAACCGTCTGCTTCTGCCTTAAAATTTTCAAGCCCCGGGTTAGGTGTGACATCAACTATACAAAAATTGAACAAAGGGTAAAATAGGGGCGAGGATAATGACTCGCCTTTTTAGAAGGAAAATGGTAAATCCCTTTTCTAAAGGATGCTAGTAAACGTTTGTGCACAAACATGCATGTGCACACACCTTCTCCATTCAAAGAAAAGCATTCAAACTTCACCTCAGCATTAGGCCAAACATTTCTTACAAACTTCAAATACAATAACAATCATAGCAATCATTAATGAGCATGATACCGGAGTTAACCCAAGCCACAATAGAAAAAGAAAATATTATTACTGAAACTCAAATATGGACTTACAACAACCAAATGGAATAAAAAATAATAACATTACGACACCATAAATAGAAACTAACAACTTACACGATACAAACACGTGGTTGGATCCTGGGGTGGTGGTGGGTGGTGAGGGTTTGGAAGGTCACACATGGTTGGAAAAGACAAATGGCAGGAAGAAAACAACACGGCAACGGCTTACCGGGCCGGACAACAAGTAGATAGCCGGGGGACGATGAGTAAGGGTTATCCGGGTTGATGACAGCAAGTGGGAAGGATGTTGGTAGAGAAGGAGAGGAGTTACGACAATGGCAATAGGCTGGAATGAGAGAAACAGTTGGTCGAGCGGCTGGAACAGCAAAAGACAGCCAGGATAGGCTGTTTTCAGGCAGTCGCGGCGGCGAGCGGGAATGACTGCAGCAATGGCAAGGAAGGCATAGGACTGCGGGATAGCAAAAGGATGACTGTCCTGGTGGTGCAGCAGCGAGGAGGATGGCTGAATGACTAGGAACTGTAGGACAAACAACAAAAAAACTGCTGTTGGAGCGACTACAACGAGGAAGGCGTAACTGTGAAGCAAAAGGGATACGGAAAGGGGTAGGGAAGATAATCACTACCCGAAGACCAAGATATAGCCGAAACACCACTTGAGACCATAGGACACATCCCTCGAAGGGAAGAAGAGCTGATGGCGGCCATTCCAATACAAAACACACGAAAAACTAACCTAAACATGAAAAGATAACATGTATATAAACCTAGGGTAAAGAGGAGTGGGCCACGCTCCAAATAAGAGGGAAACCCATGCTTGGAAGGATAGGAGGGTCCCTCCTTTGCCCGGACTAAACCGGTTTGAGGTAATATCATGGCATCTATTGCGTCTGGGGCAACGACACCCCACGTCAGTAATATCGCGACATCTAGCAAGTTAGGGGCAAAGAAGCCCAGCGTCATAGCATGTACCGAAAATGATAATAAAAAGACCAACTACAGAAGCAAATGTAACGTTAGTTTCTATCCACATATTTAACAAACCAAAACCTTAAAGTATATGCTTTAAGAGTTCTTTTTCAATACAAGTTTTATTTTCTTTGTTTAATTTTTCAACACATAACAACCAAATGTTAAATTAAGACGCATACTAAACTTTATCAGGAAAAGTAAGGTGATCCCAAATTTCATGGCACAAAACAATAATTTAAACACGTATCAATCAAATGAAATTAACAACGTAATCAACAGTCCAGATGATTTGAAGTATTCAAAAAGAATAAACTTCACGAGCATATACCTTGCATTAATAAGGAAATTTCAATGGTTATATACCGGATAAATAGATAAAACTATTACGTTTGCTGTCCAGGAGACAAAATTATTAAAATAAAAACTCATATGACTGCCTGAAAAATGTTTTTTATCAAACCCTCAATAAAGAACTACTTGAGTGCAAGCAGGACACCTAAGATGAAAATAATCATTACTGATCTCTTAATCAACTCAAGAATATAGCATCTTTGGGTTGATATGTATGTCTTGAATGCAATTTCACTAAAGATTAAAATGCTTCATATTCTTCAACATGAAATGCCAGGTAAAAAAACCATTTTTGTATCAAAAAGTACTATAGATGGACTAGCTTAGTCAAGATGCAAAAAAATTCAATCATTACTCACTGCCACAAGTCACAGTTATGGCCTGAACACTGCCACAAGGTCACTGTATTGGTCTCAAGAGTTTCACAGATCTAATGAAGAAACATAGCTTTAAATATCTAGTTCATCGGCATGTAAAAGATAAAAAAATAATTGTGGCAAAGAAAGGCTAGTGAACCAAATCATTTCAAAATGATATTTACCTTCTCGAGGCATGTTCTTGGATGAGGAGAAGCGAAAGTTGCGGTCTGCTCAAAATTATTGCCAGGAATTACAAGGAGAGTTGAAGCAGACCCTGGATCAAGCAATGCCAACCAGACAAGTTCCTCATGTTTATTACAATGACCAAACAGAAAAGATTGCGTAGTTCAAAGTTAGATTAATTTTATACAAAAAAAGAATTACCATCGCCTATTTTTGATGGGCTGTCCTCTGCAGAAAGAAACTCCAAAGCAACAGCTTGATCGCAATCATCACCAGAGCAGGGGAAATCCCCATTGCTATAAGTGGGAGTTTGTTTTTGAGATGAATCTCTTAGAAGTTCATATAACAGCCCACGGATATGAAATCGTTTAAAAGAAGCCTCAGCAGGTGGAAACCAATCTGCACTAAGCTGCTAAGAGCTCAGTCATAAATAAACATTCACATAAATTTCACATTCACGGTGACCGGACCACCCAAAAGTAAGAACAGCATGCCAAAGTAAGACAAGCTAGTAAATCAAACATAACTTCACAAAAATCTGGCAAATGGCAAGGTGGATGCCAAGTAAAGTAGGCCGTTAACCATAATAATCAAAAACGGACTTAGAAAGTTAAATATATATTTCAGAATTCAACCAAGCAATAGAAAATAGACGGACTTCAGAAAATTCTGCCTCAAGGATGTAACCTAAATAAATTTAAAGTAATGAAATTATTTTCTTTACTGCTTTCTTTTACTGCACAGTCTTTTACTCTTCCTGCTCTTTTACAAAAATACTTTAAAATATGAATTATTGTAATTTAGAAACATTTACCCACTGTGTAGCTTTAACTTAAACTTAGTTGATAATTTTTTTATAGAAAAACTAGTTGTAGATTAGATTAACCCTAGGGAGTACATGTACAGCCGCCGTGGAGCGTAACCTGATAGGTAGTTTAGTTCAAATTTATTTTATGTTAAATGTAAAAGTTTAAACCAAAATCAAATGTTGTAAAATTAAGTTGCATGATTAAAATGACTTTTTTGTGCTTTGACGGATTTTATTTAATTATGAAATGAAACTGTTAAATAATTTTCCTCCGTCCGACCGACAGTTCCGCCTTGATAATTCTAAGCCCCCGGGCGGGTCATGACATTTTGTCACATGGAGAAGCGAGAAACAAACTTGTGGAAAAAAATGTAGTCAAATGTAGCGTTATGTCATATGAGATATTCGAAAGAGTTTGCTTGGACTAAGCATACAAAGATTGATTGTCATTTCATCAAGGAAAAGATTGATCACAATTCTATCCACTTGTTTGCACTAGTTAAAAATCCCAAACAAATGTTATACTCACTAAAGCCATACATCAAAGTAATTTCAACAGACCAAAATCCAAGAAGAACATGATTGATATCTACTATCCAACTCGAGTGGGATAGTTGGATGTTACTTATGTGCATGGATCTTCCTGATTTTTGCATGTAAATTTCCATCCAGTAGCATCTATCCAATAAGGTTTTAGGATTGTTGTATCCATCTCACTGATTTATAACAACGGTCCATTTATGTGGCATTAAGTAAATAATTGAATTCAATTATTTAGATAATTTATTAATATTTTTCTTTCATCTGATCATCTGATTAGGAGAGTAGATGTTTTAGATTCGACTTGTGTTAAGAAAGGCAGAGGTAGACCTAAGAAAACTTGGGCTTATTGTATTAAAAATGATCTTAATTTACTAGAACTAAATGAAAATATGACACTAAATAGGACGCAATGGAGAAAAAGGATTCATGTAGCTGAACCCACGTAGTGGGATTAAGGCTTTGTTGTTGTTGTATTAATATTTTTCTTTCAAATGTAGGGAAGAATTTTCTAATGTCTTTAAAAAAACTTGAATCAACTTCACTAATTATACATAACTTGTATAGTTGTACTACAAAATCCTTGAAGAATTGAATCAGTAAAGTTCACAACATATTTCTACACCATGCATTTTTTTGGTAATATACATAATTACATACATACGTTGAGTTGTTATCAAGCAAAACATTAACAAGCTTACCCGTATTTGTGTTTTGCACATTTTAATAAATAAACTTATGCACCTAGTACAAGCTTAGCTTGTACGTTTAACTAAAGAACTAGCTAACAAGCCAAACACAAGTTGTTCTTGCACATCAATCTAAAAGTAAAGGCCTATTTAGCCTAGCACATAATGAAACATATAATTCATACAATTGATCAAAAATAAGTTTGCTGTAAATGATTACGCATAGAGCACAGAAGAACTCACAAAATTTGACAACTTAGTGATTCTGGTTGGATTGAAATAAGCAGGAGCTTCCTCCAAGAATAACTCCACATAATGCAACAGAAAAAGTCCACAATCAGATGAGTTTTCCTGTTGCGGTAACTACATCGCATAAAAAAAAGAAATTAGATGAGCACTCTAAACAAAAGAATAACTATAACAAGGACATTTTGGAGTCGACTAAAAAAAACACGGATTCGGAGAATTTCTTTTTCTTATGTGCCGCACGTGGCCAAATTTATTGAATCTTATAGAAAAAGCCCCTAGAATTTAGACAGCTTGGTATATTCTACATTTCTAGCAACAATCTTTATTAGTCTTAAAATGTTTTGTAAAACAAATGAATTAGAAACATAGACATTTTTTAAAAAGCACCATATGAAGAGGGTACAAAGCATTCCAAATATAAAAAAAAAATGCAAGGGCACGCATTCCAAATATAAAAAAAAAATAAAAAAAAAATGCAAGGGCACATTTCGTTTCATTGTTCAAACTACCAGTAAAGTGAAACGTAGATGGATTTTAGGAGACGCATCAATAGCAAGAAAACATTAAAAAGGGGTGAAATTCTTGAAGTTAAAAGTGCAAATTTGTAGAGCCAAAAAAAAAAAACACGCTATGAAGAATTAGTTGTAAGTTGACCTTTCGAATAAAGATGGCATGGGGTTAGAAGTGAAAAGGAGAACCCCATCCCATGTTTTCATGCAAAGAACACTCCCAAAAAGTAATATTTCAGGGGTATTTCATTAAAGGGCATTTTAAAAAAACATACACTTTTCAGCTGAGCTAATTTATTTTTTTTTAAGAAAAGGGGCACTGTCTTGTATTTTGTATTAGAAAACTTCTGGTCGTAATTCTTCAAAATGAAATCACAATAAAATTTACAACGGCAACAAAATGCAGCCAACAATTGGAAAATCCTCTATATAGTTTTTGTGTTTTTGTGCATTTATTTTCTCTTATGTTTTTTATTCTTTTTTATTCTCAATAATTGAATTAGCTTTCAACCATTTCCCAACAATAAAAAGTAGGGGTATCATCATTATCATTAGTCTCATTCCAACTCTTTATAGTTGAGTGGTAGTGATGCGGGGTATTTATGGGAGGCCTGGCCTGACTGAATTAGCCACTGGATTCACTCTCGGTCAAGTAGAAGGAGGCTCTCGGTCAAGCAGGAGGCTGGACCGACCCCTTCCTCCATCTTTCATTAGGAGGGAACTACTCCCTGCCTTCCTTCCTTGTTTTCCCGCCCATATATCTATAAATATGTGTTTGCTATCTTGGGGTTTAGTTTTTTTACTTTCTAATCTCAAATTTCCGTACAGCTAATCGTCGACATTTGTTTTCCCTCTAGGGTTGTATCCGAAGACGAGAAGGTACTCCGACTGTAACTCGTATGCGGTGGTGATCTTTTCAAGAGTTTGAGGGATGCTCCAACTGTAACTCTATCCTCCACGACTTCCCCTCCCTCACCTGTTCCCCCCTTTACCGACGCGACAACCTTCCCTGCTTCCACTTCGATAACCCCTTTTATTTCCTCAACCGACAAGCTTGTGTCTCTGTCATAACCCATCAACCGGCTACCTAGCTTTCGTAACCCCACTATCTACCTTCTTGCAATGTTGTAACTCCCTATTCTTCCCCACTGCAACTGTAAAACCACTCCAATATCAAACCCATTGTTGTAACTCCATCAATTTCCACCATCTTCTGGTGCAACTCCTTCATCTACTTGCCAGTCTGTTCTCTTCATACTAAACTTTCCTGCCACCATCACCCACAAACCCGTACCCAACCAACCTACCACTAACTATCCCAACCCTCCTCACCATTGCTCATTAGTCGTCCAAGCGCGCCCTAATCCTATTTTGAAGAGTCGTCGTTGTAAAATATTTGAATTTTAGCAATAATATTTCTGATTTCTATTGTGGTTTGGGTTAGCTCCGTTATCATTTGATATCTTATCTTAGTCATATCCTAGGATTTCCAAGCATCCACCTTACCCCTCCAAAACAATTTTTTTCCCATCCCCAAACCAAACTTTAACCTAACCCTAATTCCCCCCCCCCCCCCCCACAAATAAAAAAAAAAAACATATTTTTACCCTCTTTCACTTCTCCAACTCTAAACCCTAGCCATGCCACCAATCAAATAAATGTCTGAGCCAACCTAAGAAGAGATACGGCGAGGGATTTGTCGACTTCAGCGGAGCTTGCAGACATTGAGAATGAAACTTAGGAAGAGTTACCCTTAATAGAGAAAGGGAAAGTCCAAAAGACGAAAGAAACGAGAATTTCAACCCCTTCCAAATGGAGGATTTCAGTGAGGAAGTGATGAAGAAAAAAGACTATGACGCTTTGGAATCAAGTATCAGAAGAGGCCGACATATAAGGACCCATATGGAGGAAACGTGGACTTCAAAATAAAGATGGATCTACCAGAGTTCATAGAGACATGGATCCAGAAGACTTTCTAAATTGGCTACAATCTGTCGTGCGAATTTTCAAGTATAAGGACATGCTAGAGGATAAACTGATAAACTAGCAAACATCCAGTTGAAGAAGAGTGTCTCCCTGTGGTTGTAAAACCTACAGAGGCAGAGAAAGGGAGAGGTCGGTGACAAGATCACCAAGTGGGAGAAGATTAGAAGGAAGACGTAGAGAAAATACTTGTCACCCCACTACCATCAAGATCTATTTCTGAGCCTCCATCACTTGCAGCAGTGAGATCTATCAGTGGAAGAGTTGACAGACCAGTTTGATCAATTGCAATTGAAGCGCAAGTTGGTTGAGCAGGAGGAGCATACAATAGCTTGATATCAGAGAGGCCTGAATCCCGCTATCAGCAACGTGGTACAATTGCATCTCTATTGGTCAATTGGAGATGTCTGGACCATAACGTTGAAAGTGGAAATGTATCATAAATAGAACAAACAACTACAACTAGTCAATAGCCATCCACAGCTGGAGACACCAACAGAAGCACACTCTCAGAGAGTTGAAAAAACTGGTTCAAATAAGAACAGAGCCACCACAAGTGAGAAGAAGCCTTAGAAGATTAGTACACCTACAATTCCCACCCAAAAATGCTTTAGATGCCATGGATTTGGGCACATTGCCTCTTCTTTTACCGAATAGGGCGTCGTGGAGGAGGTTAAAGGCGAGGAGACAGCTGAGGAACATGGTGAGGTGTATCATCTTCCATTAGATGAAGAAGAGGCTTTCGTGGTTCAACAGGTCTTACAGACCGAGGATACGATGGATTCACAGTGATTTCATCACGATATATTCCACACATGTTGCACTATGAACGAGAATGTTTGCAGTCTCATCATCGATGGAGAGAGCAATAAGAACGAGACCTCTACACGATGATGGAGAAATGGAGAAATGGAGAAATTGAGCATCATCACTCAAAAGCACTCCCAGTCATATTCTCTGATGTGAATGAAGAAGAACAAGACCAGCATTGACCGGAGGTGCCAAGTGAAGTTTTCAAATAGGAGCTTGCTGCAGGATCAGGTTGTGTGACTTGGTACCCATATTTGCCACCTATTGTTGGGGAGACTGTGGTCGTTTGATCGTAGAAGTCAGTATGATGAATTCAAAAACACATACTCCTTTACTAAGGATGGGAATCACATCGTTTTTTTCCCTTCAGCGGAGCCCAAGATCACAGGTGTCCTTACCAGCTGAACAACATCGCTGTGACCAGTTTTGGTGATAACAGAGTATGATAGGACTGAGACACCAACTCCAAACACTAGATAGGCACGACAGAGAGCGTTTCAGGATATTACTATCAATACGTTACCACCAGTGCCACCCCCGTTCAGGAGGGTCAGCCGACTATGGATTACTTTTGGAGTAATCAGTAGCATATGCGAGACACACAAACTTGATTCCATTCAATAGGGGGCCCCCAAGAGAGCAGATCGATAAGGATGTATGCTCGTAAGTGGAGAAAAATCCTCAGGTACTTTGAGAGACAATATAGGCTGTAATAGGATCTAGATGTTGCTAGAATTAAAGATAAAGAACCAGAAGCTTCGATGAATAAAGTTGAACCTCTCCTAACCCCAGAAGACTGATGAGGGAGACTTAGGGGAGGCCTGGCCTGACTAAACTGGCCACTG
>NW_018164486.1:122337-134705 GCF_001263595.1 Phalaenopsis equestris | reverse complement strand
TTTTTTTTTCTCCATTGACATCCAAATCAGTAAAGTTACAGAGCCTCGATCAGTCCATTATGTGATCGGTACATGCTATTGCAAGGTTTTATACAATCAGTAAACGTAGGTTAAGATTTATTTATGCCTGGCCTCCATGTTGACAAAAGCATGAAAAACCATTAGTAGTCAAGAATCGAAACATGGAAGAAATTAGGAAGCAGAACTTGCAATTATGAAATAAATTACTAGGTTCTAAATATAACTTCAATTATTCCAAAAACTCTAATATTTAGTTTTGCCACAAACTTTATCACAACATGAAATGTCAGTCCCACAACCAAATAAAAACATGCCACAAAACCCAAAAAACAAAGAAAAATTCTTGACTTCCATGATTCAAGAACCTTAGGAACATTGCCTGAACAGCAACAGATTGTGAACAAGATAGAAGGTTTTATCACTCAGAGATTAAAATAAAAGAATTTAAGAAATAAACATCACTAGTCCAAGAAATACTAACCATAGACACCTAAAATAAATCTCATCCTATTTTTCTTCCTCCAACAAACAACCAACCAAGAATATGACCCATTTTCTCCTATAAATAAAAATTTAGAAGGAAATTAAAACCAGATCCCGCCTCAGAGATGAGTTGGATTGTAAAATTACTCGAGTTGAAAAAATAAAAAAAATATAGACCCAAATAGTGTTACTGTAAAGAGAACTCCGCAATTGAAATGTTAACCTTATGTGTGTGTGCGTGCACCGTGTTTATTGACAGATAACTTCTAAAATAGGTTCACTGTTTTCCCAAAATATCTGAAAACCAAACAGTTTAAGTGATACCGGCCAAAGGGGGTAATTACTGATTTCAGCAAAAAACAGTGGAAAAAATTGGGAAAACAGTGAATAACATGAAGATCAAGATAATGGATAAACACCACCTGGGTGTCTGGGTGTCAATCCAGGATACAGTTGCAAGGCAATGTTTGGATGGTCCAAAACTTCCCAAGAGAAAACAAACACAGGTCTAAAAACCAAAATCTGCCCCTATACACAAAACAACTCGATCTATAAGCACCAAGACCCCCCTTATTATAAGTTTGTCATCCAAATAAAAAAACACATAAAAATAGAACCAAAACATAAAAAAGATAAACTATAGCATGGTATGAACAACACTAATACTAACGCTCCAGCCTCATTTCCTAAGGTTGGAGAAGATTTCACTTGGGTCTCCAATTCCAACTCGGAGACGTTAAAAATAATGGAGTCAGTTCTAATCCCCAAGAAGGTCAAGTTCAGTGAGTTAAAGCTGAACTTATATGCGTTGAACCTTGAAGAATGCAAGCTAATGCAGCTTGGAATTTCTCAATTGGAAGATCAAACAGCCTTGAAAATATTAGTAAAACCTCATCTTTTGAAAGAGTTGAAAGTATGGGGATCAAAATCACAACATCCTTCATTCTAGTCTACTACGAATGCTTGGCAGGAGTAATTAGATCAAAATCGCAACATCCTTCACCTCTAGAACTTGATGATCGAGAATAGATAACAGCATTTTTATAGCAAATCTCTCAATACTTGCTTAGGAATTTTGGAGAATATAGAGCTTATTTATCACCAGCCGAATAGCTTTTGTTCTAAATTCCTCTTTAGCATGAACAGCACAATTCATAACAATCTTCAAGCAAGCCAGACAATTAGAAGCAAGACTCAAAATTAGACTCCATAAAGCGCAAGACTCTGAGTGGCTCGATCACCATCAAAAACATCTTTCTTAAGGTGATCATAAACACTTGAGTAACAAACATTCCCCAAGAATCTCAATGGAGAGTCCGACAAAAATGGAGTTTCTCCAAGAAGTCTACTAAAGGACTTATCTAAAGCTGAAAATGAATCAAGAAGGCCTTTTTCAATAGAAAGGAGAAATCTCTTATAATTACGAACAACAAAGTTGGGATTTTCATTTGATTCATATGGCATAATAGCAAGTGTGTGGTATAACACAAGCATTATGAGGTCATATAGCCCTATTGACCATCCAAATCTGAAATAATGAATTTGCAACAATGAATCCATATCACCATCAACATCACTCTTTCCTACAAAGTGTTCAGACGCCTGAAAACATAAAAATTATTTCTGAATAATTTCTACAAGTACTAGAACCTTATCAAACATTATTGCCCACGAATAAGCCGAAAGATCACAATAGGATCCCCGCCTATGTTGCTAATCTAATGCAAGCCAAGAATAGGAGCCATCAGCATCTTCCATATCTAAAAAAGTATAATCAAGAGAAGCAGATTGTCGAACAAGTAGACTAATCACACCAAAAAGTTGTTGAAGAGGCTGTATTTGCCCATGAAATCCCAAGATTTCTTCATTTGTCAAAGTATGCGACAAAGATGTTGAAGACAGTTTCCCCTTTGGGAAAACTAACTGGACACCAAACACCAACAAATTCAGTTATATGTGCATCCAACAATCCGATAACATCGTATGTAATTCTAATAGGTAGCATATATTTCTTTTCTTCATGCTTGGTAGTATAAATAAACTCAGATCAATCATAACATCTCCACTTAGTTTATTCAAAGCAACAGGAACCCTATTGTTAAGAGAATAGGAGCCGTCATTTATCAAATTGATCATTCGACAATAATTCAGATTGCTTAGAGGTTAAAAAAGCATATACTTCACTAGTGATAGAAGAAACCCTTCTAATTTGAATGTTGTTCGCAATGAACATCACCAGATAGTGCAGCCAAACATCATCGCAAGAACTTTAAACTCTAGGAACTCCAACACATTTCTCATCGTCATACATGGGCTGATCATATGCAGGTATTCACGATGATTCCGAGACTGGGCCGTCAAACCCATCAAAACTTGAGGATTCTTGATGAAATGGGTTCTCATCTTCAAGAATTTTGTTTTCTTGATCCACCTCATGTTCTTCTAATTTCGTTGTTCAAGAACAACCATCCTTTCTTGAAGACAATGGATCTTGCATTGCAAACCTTTCATAACTTCATTGGCCTGAGCAATAGTTCTTCGCATAGGCATATCGGATCAGTTGACGAGCCTTTCACTCGTGAAGACAATGGATCTTGCATTGCAAACCTTTCATATCTTCATTGGCATGAGCAATAGTTCTTCGCATAGGCATATTGGATCAGTTGACGAGCCTTTCACTCTGATATATTGTTGATTCTTGCATAAAGAAGTGGAACTCTTACACGGTATTCCCTCAAGATTTCAATATGTCCTCATATTTGAATAAATTTCTCTTAGAATTAACAGACTTCCTAATTTAGGTGATTTTCTGGCTTCTTGGTATGGTTTCCCACTCAGATTTCATAGACAATCATATGGGCACTGATACCATAATTAACACAGATTCGATAAGGCGAAAGAAAAATTTCATTAATCAAACTACAACGGATTACAAACAGGACTCAAAACAACATAGAAAATCAGCAAAACATAATATCCGACTAGGGCTGAATAGGATAATACATGGATGGTGGTAAGTAGATGAGGTGGGATTGGTGGCAGCAGTAGAAAGGTATAGAGGTGAGGGTTTAAGTGGTGACTGGAAGGTGATACGGGGGATGGGGTAGAAGGAGGTGGGCCAAGTGGGAAGAGGTCCAGCAACAGGAGCTGGATAGGGAGACCGACCGCTGGGAAGCAAGATAAGGGGGTGGCAGCACAGCAGATGGGTAGCCGCAGGGCTTGCAGCGGTTGCAGACTAAAAATAGGGATTCAGCAGTTGGAAAAGAGAAGGGAAGGGCGTCAGCTGGATGGAAGCAAAGTAGGGATTGAACAGATGCATGGGATCAAGTTGAGATAGTCACTACCTCAGAGCACCGCCCATCCCCGGATACAGACCTAGCTAGGGAAAAATGCTGCGAGAAATCTAAAATAAGAATTGACAAAAAGTAAACCCTAAGCAAGCAAGCATCATATATATAATAGTAGCTAGAATAGGAAGGGAAGACCCCTCCTCTTTGGGTGGCTAAGCAACCTGGACTGGCCAGCTGGCCCTAGTCTTCTTGGCTGAACTGGTCCGTTCAGCCCTTCCACCGCAGGTAGGGCCTGTGGCAGGCAAGCCCTGCATCAAGAACAATGATGCAGTTGACTGGAAATGATTATGGATGCTCAAAACAGAAAAGGTAACCCCTCACAGAAAGGTCTGGCTGCTGGAAACTGCAGTCAATCCCATGAATTGAGAACGCCCCTTGATCCAAGCTGTAGTGGAAGGAAATCAGCACCTGAAGCTGAAAGCTAGGAGAACTAGGAAACCAATCTTAGCTAGGTTTATGACCCCACAATGGCTTCCTTTTCAAAAGGCGAGGCAGAACAAAAACCGAGCTTTCTGGAACCACAAAGGCTGGAAATCTGAAAACCAGGGACTTCACTTCAGAAACTGCAAAGAAGCAACCTGAAACCGTGCGCGCAGAATAGAGCAAGAATGCCAACAGCCTTGGCAGAAAGCTGTTCCACCGAAAAGAGAAACCAGAAAAAACAACGAGAACCCTGGACAGAATTCAGATATGGAGAAATTGACTTTAATTGGAAGGAAGGAGGAGAAAATGCCCAAGAACTGAGGTTTGATATGAAGATGATACCGGCCAAAGGTGGTAATTACTGATTTCAACAAGAACAGAGGAAAGAACTGGAAATAACAGTGAATAACAAGAAGATCAAGATAATGACTAAACACCATCAAGTTGCAAATCCAGGATACAATTGCAAGGCAAAGTTTGGATGGACAAAAACTTACAAGAGAAAACAGACATGCGTCTAAAAATCCAAAATCTGCCCCTAATTATAAGCACTAGAACCCCCTTTATTATAAGTTTGTCATCAAAATAAAAAAAAAAAAAAACTCAAAAACAAAAATAAAACATAAAAATTGAACTAAAGCATAATGTGGCTAGCACGAGTACTAACGCCCCCGCGTCATTAAGCTTCCACAATTTTGACATGGAAGTCAAGTTCTACCATCAATGAAAGCATTATCATCTATAAGATAACAAAAATATAATTTCTCATATCCTACAACATTAATGTTCATCCAGAAATGACTTTGGAGAGGGGGGCGCCATAGCTCCCGAGCAAAGCATTATCATCTATAAGATAACAAAAATATAATTTTTCATATCCTACAGCATTAATGTTCATCAAGAAATGACTTCGGAGAGGGGTGGCGCCATAGCTCCTGAGCAAGAGTTACACGAACAAAAAGCCACAACCGCTAATGTCGTGAACCGAACCCGATCCAAGTGAAGTCCCTGCTGAGGAGTTGGTCGGTCCTCTTGAGTCGGTCCTCTTGAGCCGCTCCTCGTTATCCTATTATTATAGGTTTATTCTTGTGAGTCTAGAGTAAATTTTTTTGTGAGCTTTGTTTAGGACAGCCACCTGCATCTGTTTCTTCCTTCGAGGAAGGTATCTGAGGGTTTAGATGGTGCTCCATCAATAACTCTCTCCCGAGGTGGCTATTATCTTCCCCATCTCCTTCCACATCCTCCCCATGTCACTCCCTAAAGCCCTCCATTTCTACAGCCGCCCCCGAACAACCGCCATCGTTGTTTTCACAGCAACTTTTCCAATTTCAGACACCTGTCCTCACTGCCCCCACCACAAACAACCATCTTCTTGCTTTCTTGCAGTCCCTGACATCGCTGTCGCTGCCACCGTCGTTCGCCCTTGCTACCAAAGATCCGAATAGCCATTCCCGACTGTTTCCTTGCCGCTCCAACCATCCAGACCCCTTTTTCCTACAGTCATGCGGTTGTTCCAGCCACCAATACATCCCCTCGGCGATCGTACCGTTGTCCCAACCACTATTCCTTCCCTTCCCATGTGTTGCAGTCTAAAGAACCTGTCCCCTACCCCTCACACTTGCAACCATCTTCCAAGACAGTTTTTCCATATTGTTACCTTTTGCATGCTTGTCGTCTGGAACCTGGGGAACCGCTACCTCATTTTCTGCTGACCGACCATATCGTTCACCACCCCCGAAATCCACACTAATTTGAGTTGGATTGTTGAGTATGCTGTTATTTTCCTTTCAAGTGTGTCATTTGTAATCATCTATTATCTTTTAGTAATAAAATTCGTTTTTCCTAATGCGATTTATGTTAACTCCGATATCATTTGGTATTAGAGCTAATCCAACCCTAGTTATATCGGTTTCTAGCATCTGCCATACACAAACTTATCTCACCCTCCCCAAAAAAAAAATTCCTCTCATTTTCTATCAAAGCATCCTTACATCTTACATCACCCCTACCTACACCCCAAATCCTAACTATGCCACCGTCAAGATAATTGTCAGACGCCAATCAAAAGTTTACCATGGAATACATACAACGGTAATTACGCTGAGCGCTACAACGACTCGATAAAATAATAAAAAGGAGATCATTCGTCATTCATACTCTATTGGATTACAGAGATGAAGTGTATGTCAGAGGGTACAAAATGAAGTGTATGTCAGAGGATACAGAAGGTGAAGAATGAATTGTCTGTTAGAGGATACAGAAGGTGAAGTGTCTGTTAGAGATTTCAGAGATGAAAAGCCCCTACCCCGAAGAATTGACCTAAAATATCTAGTCCGCCAGGATTTTGATGTAACAACGTATTTGCCACATTTTGACGGTCACTTGGATTCGAACAAGTTCTTCGAGTGTTTTCATACCGTAGAACTTTTCTTTAAGTATCAGGACAACCCACCAGACGAAAGAGTGAAACTAGCACAACAAAGTTAAAGAAGAGTGTATTTTTTGGTAGAAAAATATGAAACACCTACGCCAACATGAGGGAAAATATAAGATCACAGCTTAGTCCCAGATGAAACGGGAGATGCAACACCAGTATCTACCAGTTCATTTTGAATAGGATGTGCATACCCTAGTTTCAAAAGTGGAGAGACAACATTATTGAATGACCATTACATCTTACAGACTGAGTTCAACCCAGGATTACAACAAAAGTACACTAAGGCAAACATCCAAACCAGCCCTGACTGAGGCACAACCGATATGCATTCCCAAATCTCTCAGCCATAAACTGTTTCAAGTGTCATGGATTTAGGCATACTGAATCAGATTGCACAACTAGGATAATGATCTCTTTCATAGATCAGGGATAAGATGAAAAAATAAATAGTGATTCATGAGATGTTGAAACTTGCAGAGAGGATTCTCAACTTCTGGTTGACAAGGAAGAGATACCATCGATTCCAGTTGAACTCTGGAGAGAGATTGAAGCCGAGTTGACAGTAGCTATTCTAGATGTTAGTAAGTTTGAGGTAATGAACGTTCAAGCAGAGTGAGGTTGTGGTGCCTCAAGCTACCTTTTTGCAGGTATTGAGAAGAGCATCAATAGAACTGACATTGAATGCCCAAATGACCATGAGTTTGAGAAGCATTTACCAGATACAGGGCAACATTAGGTAAGAGAATTGCAAAATTTTCAAACATATAGCATACCACCTGAGTTCACCCTAGCAAGGAAAATTCAACTTGTTAGAGATGAGAAGATTTTGAGTAGGTTCTGGAAGACAATATAGAGTCATTTTAATATGGGTATTAAAATCAATTCAGCGTGAACCCCTAAGTGAGAATCAAATAGAATGAATGAACCATAGCTTTGGAAACTGCACTACGAGTTTGGTGGAAAACAATTCTAAGATAGGATCTAGGGTCCACCAGAGAAAGAGAACTCTTGAGTGATTGCTAGTGAGAGTTGCCCAACATACCATAGATTTCGTCCCAGAGTTGAATCTTTCTCACACATTTATTTACCAGATACACATGGACGAGTTTGAGTGGAAGAAGCTAATAACATATTTAATGCCTCGAGGCTTAGTTCGTAAGGATTCCTATCCACATGCATTCACAGCTCAGGATGTGCCAAAAGAGCATACATACTTAGTTTAGCAGGATATGCTTTAGAATAATGTCGCCTACAATATTGATTTACCAGGGGATTACAATATTTCTGCTACCTCCAACATGGCAAACTTAACTCTATACTACGAGGACACAGAAGCTTCGACGAATGAGGTCGAAGCCCCCCTAACACTGAGAGACTAACACAGAAGCAGAGGGCATTGTAACTCCCGAGCAGGAGTTACGAAAACAAAAAGATATGACCGATAATGCCCTGGAACGAACCCGGACCAAGTGGGGTCCTTATTGAGGGATCGACCAACACTCTTGGGCAACTCATAGTTCTCCTATTATAATTTATTTGTTTTGGTACGAGTCTAGAGCTAATATTTTCATGATTTTTTTTTTTAATTCAACCATTGGCACCCGTCATTTGAAGGCTATATCAGAAGGTTTGGGCAGTCTTTCGGCTTATATCTCCCTCTCGATGTGATGATTATTTTTCCTATATCCTTCCACATCCTCTCGATTGAGTCTAGAGCTAATATTTTCATGATTTTTTTTTTAATTCAACCATCGGCGCCCGTCATTTGAGGGCTATATCAGAAGGTTTGGGCAGTCTTTCAGCTTATATCTCCCTCTCGATGTGATAACTACTTTTCCTATATCCTTCCACATCCTCTCGATGTCGCTTTCGACAGGCCTTCGTTGCTATAACCGCCACCAAACAACCTTTGTCTGTGTTTTCACTACAATTTCTCCAACTCCAGATTCATCCTAGTTGCCGCCACCCTGGACAACCATCCTCCTGATGTCCTGCAGTCCCCAACATCCCTTGTCACTGTCATTGTCATTTCCCCTTGCTGCAGACGACCCGAATAGTTGATCCCGACTGTTTTCCTGTTGTTCCAACCATCCAGACCCCTTTTCCCTGCAGCCTTGCAGCTGTTCCAACCACCACTACTGTCCCCTCCGCAACCTAACCATTCTCCCTGCCCGTTCTGGCCATTGTTCCTTCCCTTCCCAAGTGCTGCCGCCTAAAAAATCAGCACCCTACCCCTTTCAACTTGGTGTCATCATCACGGACAGCTGTCCCACATTATTATCCATTACATGCTTGTTTTCCAGAACCCGAGGAACCGATAACTTGTTGTTTTCTGTTGGCCAACCATCTCGTCCACCACCCCACCACCTCCTAACACCTAGCCAATCACCACCACCACCCTGACATCCAACGTAATTTGAGTTGGATTGTTGAGCCGGTAATTATTTTCCTTTTAAGTGTGTTAGTTGTAATCACCTATTGTCTTTTAGTAATAATATTCACTTTTCCTATTATTATTTGGCTTAACTTCGGTATCAGGAAAGCTTGCAAAAGATGAGATTTGATCAATTGCTAGGTTACCGACAAAGTGAAAAAAAAATAATGGGTAAAAATCACAAAATCAACGATGTAGGCTTAAGGCAGCAAGCATCCAATTTAATCCAAAACCTAGCATTTGCCAGAAATCACATGTCATGAATATAAACTTTTTTCATAAAGTACTTAGTTTTTCCATTTGTTCGTACAATGAAAAAACCAAGCATTTTCATTGGAGCACACCAGCATGTTCTCTAGAAATATTTTCCAATGCTCTTTAATTGATTCTAGTTTAGCGTAAGATGAGGCATTGTTTCATGTTCTTTGCTTTCATTAAAAAAAAAAATGAAATTGTTATACCAAAGACATAGGCAACAACCTCCACAACAAGCCTTGATCCGTGGTCAAAACAAAAATACACATTGAAACGGATTTGCTTATGTTTTAATTTTAAAACTAAATTCAAACTACAAATCTTGATCTTATAATCTCTCACAAATGCATAACTACGAATCACCTAAATTTCTGCTGTTTGAGCTATTATTATTGATGTGCTCGTTTTTTTTTTATGAACAACAAGTTCAAAACAATTGTCTCTCACAAGTACTATGCATTTTTATTGGCTAGCATAGTAAAAAAAATGAGGCTCAAATCTGAAACACAATATTATATAGATTCAATAACGACAACTTTACTTTCTGTAAATGAGATGAAAAAGTCTTTTTTAATTCATCATAATTATTAAAATAGAAAAGAAATTTTTTCCTTGAAGAGATAATTATAAAGCATTTTGCAAGAAGAAAAACCTCAAGAGATACAAATCTCAGATTCAAAAATCTCGCTGTAATATCATCAGCAAACTCTGGATGTCTTTCCCTCCACTCCTCCAAAAGGTAACTGTCCGCCGAAAAGAAACACAATAAAAAAAAATTAATAATAATAAATAAACAAAAATACATGGGAGAACAAGAAATTAAGTTAGCCTACATGGATGCCTGTCATAATTACATGATGAACGCAGCATATCACCTTTCTTTCTTGAATAATTGTTTGCATAAGTCTGGACAATATGATAATTAATTATCATCATCACCATTTGACATACCCCCCAACTACTTGGGGTTGGCTTTAAAAATTCCGATTCTCCAATTGTCCCTATTAATTATGGCACAAGGTGCTAAATCTATTTTGCATAATTTGCATCCAAGTTATCCACCC
Organism: Phalaenopsis equestris; assembly: GCF_001263595.1. Lineage (NCBI taxonomy): Eukaryota > Viridiplantae > Streptophyta > Magnoliopsida > Asparagales > Orchidaceae > Phalaenopsis > Phalaenopsis equestris. The sequence goes on along the minus strand of NW_018164486.1, from coordinate 124,238 downwards.
TTTTTCTTCATAATACATGTACAATAATCTCATCTACCAAATTTATAAGTTCATATTTTACAATACATTAAACACCAAACTGCTTAAGTTTATTTTGCACAGTTATATAGAATAGATGCCACTTACACTATTCCTCTGACACAGTTATTTCTCAATTTATAATACATAATTTTTCAAAGAAATCATCTTTAGAAGTCTCATTATTGTGTCATGGTTTATCAAGCAAATAGGGTTTATACATAATTTGAAAAAAAAACCAAAAAATTGAACAAAGCTGAGCCATAACAATAAAATTAACATGTTATGATTTAGGTATTGAATTCTTTAAATTTTTTCACACATTCAATGATTAGACATTAGTGTCAAAATGTTTGTATCAGGAATATTGTTGTAAGGGTTCAAACTTTAAAGTGCATGTGAAGCACGGGTTAAAGGTGTCTTAGGTTTACATTTAAAGCACAGAGAATTGTTAAAGGTACCTTTGGATGAGATCTTTAAGACCACTATGACTTCCTTTAATGGAATCCATATGCAAAATGCAAGGAACCTTCGGAGAGTTCTTTAGATCATTATCTGGAAAAGCATAATCATATAAGAACATAATCAACAAATGAAACACTTGAATTGCAATTTTACAATATAATCCTTACCTACAAAAGTGATTATTTCACCAGGATGGCAAATAACAAGTAAACTCCAGTGAAGACTGTAATTTTCATCATAAACTCTCACTAAAAAAAAAATCATAAGCAAACAAAATCATAATGCATGCTTAATTAACGCCATACTTGAAGTTAACTGGAATAAATATGTAATCCTTTTCAAATATATTGAATTTGCGTGTCCATTTCCGAACCCGTTGAAATGCTGCCCTCCCATGTGAAATACTTCCTGGATCTTTGTCAAGATCAGCTAGCTTACGAAAGAAGAAACTGTTGAAAAAGTGGAACCTTCTCTTCTCATTAGGCTGAACCTTTTTCTGTAGGTACCTGTAAGAGAACATTATCAACAAGTGAAGCTAATAAGGCTCCTGACATATAATTCACAAAAGAGTGAATACACAGAAAAATATTCTGAACTGAGAAAAAATTCAAATTCCAAATTTATTATTGCATCATAATGGCTCCCTTTCTTAGCAAAACAATCCAATTTCAAATAATAAATCAAAGAGAAAAAAAATTATATAACTTTTTCAAAATGTTCTGATGATGCATTGCATAAACTTATTGGCTTGATTGCACAAACTGTTCACAATCTTGTCAACATCATAGGATAAAAACAAGACTTCACAATTCAATTTACAATAGTGTTATTTACAAAATATAAGCTCCCAAAGATGCAAATGATGATATATTGGAGATAAAAAAGGAACAAAAACCATAAAATTCTTTGTAAAAAATAGTATTTTACATAAATTTATGACTCTAAGTTCATATGGACTTTCTAATTGGTTTGTACCATGTCTGCAGCTGTGTTGCCCAGATCGTGAAGTATGCTTTCTCAAGCATGATATGTATTTAAACCATAAAAGATCATCTTCCAAGAATAAATCTCGACAGTCAAAACTGCATTACTAAGAAAATACGGTTCCAGTTGCAGAGAACATAATTGCCTTGTTTACGTTCTCATGAGCAGCAAGACAAGGCTTAAACGAGTCATCCGTCAATTTTGACAGAGGCCCAAATTCCTTAAATAAGATTTATAAATAATCAAATATTACATTTAAGAAATTTTTATTAATATTCTAAACAAATCAAGCATTACTTGAGATTAAATATTTAAAAAAACTCTTGAGTCAACTAAAATCTACATGGGGCATATGTTAGTAATGTTCTTAATTTAAGTTTCTTTCTATTAAACAGTAGTCATGTCCAAATACTACTCATCAAAAGGCCATCATC